>NC_063256.1:17367429-17377429 GCF_019578655.1 Ricinus communis | reverse complement strand
CCGAGAAATATTTACCATCCGGAAAAGAGGAAAAAGCGAGTCTTTGTCTAAAGAAATGTGTTGAAAAGTGATGTATAGAACCTTTCAACGAGATAGTGCTTTTCAACTCTCTCAAAATGGAATCTATTCCAAACATATATGCCATGGTTCTAAATTTGCTATTTTTAGATACCTTTTCGAACCTATTACCGATACTAAGTAGCGTTAAAAAATTTGTATCCATTTTCATGATATTATGCATGGATCGGATATATCATGGCGAATTCTTCGGAAAAATTGTGTCTTCCACAATGGAATCCGATAAGTGAGATTTCGAGTAAGTGTTTACATAATCTTCTTCATCCGAAGAAATGATTCATCGAAATAATGAGCCACCATTGATATCGACACATATGAGATCGCCAAATGTTCGGAGTTCCTCTATTCAATCCTTTTCCTTCTTCTTGTTGCTAGATATCTCGTTCGTACACATCTTCTCTTTGTTTCCCGGAGCCTATAGTGAGTTCGGGCGAGTTCGAAAGGTCAAATCTTTGATGATTCCATCATACATGATTGAGTTGCGAAAACTTCCGGATAGGTATCCTACATCCGAACTGAATTCTTTCCGGTTAAAGAATCTCTTTCTAGTTTCTCCGGAACAATTAGGAGATTTTCTAGAAGAAATGCGGGGTTCACCTTCCGGCGGCAACAAGCTATGGGGTGGTGGTCCCGCTTATGGGGTTAAATCAATACGTTCTGAGAAGAAATTTTTGAATATCAATCTCATCGATCTCATAAGTATCATACCAAATCCCATTAATCGAATCACTTTTTTGAGAAATACGAGACATCTAAGTCATACAAGTAAAGAGATTTATTCATTGATAAGAAAAAGAAAAAAACGTGAACGGTGATTGGATTGATGATAAAACAGAATCCTTGGTCGCGAACAGTGATTCGATTGATGATAAAGAAAGAGAATTCTTGGTTCAGTTCTCCACTTAACGACAGAAAAAAGGATTGATCAAATTCTATTGAGTCTGACTCATAGTGATCATTTGTCAAAGAATGACTCTGGTTATCAAATGATTGAAGAGCCGGGAGCAATTTATTTACGATACTTAGTTGACATTCATAAAAAGTATCTAATGAATTATGAATTCAATACACCCTGTTTAGCAGAAATACGGATATTCCTTACTTATTATCAGACAACCACTTATTCACAAACCTCGTGTGGGGTGAATAGTTTTCATTTCCCATCTCATGGAAAACCCTTTTCGCTCTGCTTAGCCCTATCCCCCTCTAGGGGTATTTTAGTGATAGGTTCTATAAGGACTGGACGATCCTATTTGGTCAAATACCTAGCGACAAACTCCTATCTTCCTTTCATTACAGTATTTCTGAACAAGTTCCTGGATAACAAGCCTAAGGGTTTTCTTATTGATAATAGTGACGATATTGATGTGAGTGACGATATCGACTGTGACTTTGATACGGAGCTGGAGTTTCTAACTAGGATGAATGCACTAACTATGGATATGATGCCGGAAATAGACCGATTTTATATCACCCTTCAATTCGAATTAGCAAAAGCAATGTCTCCTTGCATAATATGGATTCCAAACATTCATGATCTGGATGTGAATGAGTCGAGTTACTTATCCCTCGGTCTATTAGTGAACTATCTCTCCAGGGATTGTGAAAGATGTTCCACTAGAAATATTCTCGTTATTGCTTCGACTCATATTCCCAAAAAAGTGGATCCCGCTCTAATAGCTCCGAATAAATTAAATACATGCATTAAGATACGAAGGCTTCTTATTCCACAACAACGAAAGCACTTTTTTACTCTTTCATATACTAGGGGATTTCACTTGAAAAAGAAAATGTTCTATACTAATGGATTCGGGTCCATAACCATGGGTTCCAATATACGAGATCTTGTAGCACTTACCAATGAGGCCCTATCAATTAGTATTACACAAAAGAAATCAATTATAGACACTAATATAATTAGATCTGCTCTTCATAGACAAACTTGGGATTTGCGATCCCAGGTAAGATCGGTTCAGGATCATGGGATCCTTTTCTATCAGATAGGACGGGCTGTTGCACAGAAAAAGATTGCAGTCAGTTTGATAATGATCGAGTGACATTGATTCTTCGGCCCGAACCAAGAAGTCCCTTAGATATGATGCAAAATGGATCTTGTTTTATCCTTGATCAGAGATTTCTCTATGAAAAATACGAATCGGAGTTTGAAGAAGAGGAAGGAGAAGAAGTCCTTGACCCGTAACAGATAGAGGAGGATTTATTCAATCACATAGTTTGGGCTCCTAGAATATGGCGCCCTTGGGGCTTTCTATTTGATTGTATCGAAAGGCCCAATGAATTGGGATTTCCATATTGGGCCAGGTCATTTCGGGGCAAGCGGATCATTTATAATGAAGAGGATGAGCTTTAAGAGAATGATTCGGAGTTCTTGCAGAGTGGAGCCATGCAATACCAGATACGAGATAGATCCTCCAAAGAACAAGGCTTTTTTCAAATAAGCCAATTCATTTGGGACCCTGCAGATCCACTCTTTTTCCTATTCAAAGATCAGCCCCTTGTCTCTGTGTTTTCACATCGAGAATTCTTTGCAGATGAAGAGATGTCAAAGGGGCTTCTTACTTCCCAAACGGATCCTCCTACATCTATATATAAATGCTGGTTTATTAAGAATACGCAAGAAAAGCACTTTGAATTGTTGATTCATCGCCAGAGATGGCTTAGAACCAATAGTTCATTATCTAATGGATTTTTCCGTTCGAATACTCTATCCGAGAGTTATTAGTATTTATCAAATCTGTTCCTATCTAACAGAACGCTATTGGATCAAATGACAAAGGCATTGTTGAGAAAAAGATGGATTTTCCTGGATGAAATGAAAATTGGATTCATGTAATAGGAGAAAGATTTCCCATTCCTTAGCCTAAAAGATATGTGGCCATGAAATAGGGATTAAGTGGAACAGAATTGACTGGGTGGTAGAGTCGTGGAAACACCTATTTCTTCCATATGTTGGACATGGAACAATATGTTACTGCTTAAACATGGAAGAATTGAAATCTTAGATCAAAACACTATGTATGGATGGTATGAACTGCCTAAACAAGAATTCTTGAACAGCGAGCAACCAGAACTATTACTCACTACATCAAAAAATTTCCATTAATGAAAGATGTAAATCCATTGAAAAATAAAAAATACGTATGTCGGATGAAATGGTGGTTGTTGCTATCTGCTCTAATAACGAATCATTGGTTTAACTGAATAACTAAATGAATAACTAAATAAAATAGATAGACCCCTCTCTTCGTCTCAGGTCGATGGATCTTCTCAATTGGAGGATCCCCTATATGGATAAGACACATTCCAATTGACCGGGCCTAATTCTAATTATTTTGTTCCGAAGCAAAGATATCCACGGGGCGGTTCATCATATTCAGATATTCACGACCAAGAAGTACTAGATTCTCTTTCGGATAGGCCCGGAAAGGAGAAGGAAGGCCGGAATGCCAACAGACGTCTATTATTGAATTCACCCGACCCGAGAGTACCCATTTTATTTTGGGAACATCCAGTGCCAAAGTCATTGAATGGGTAAGTCGCCAATCCCTAAAACGGACTATGTAATGTACTTTATCTGTTGGGTTACGGGAGGGCATTTTCCCAGAGGTTTTTATTGTATCAACTACCCTTGTATAATTCCTGTTGAAGTATATACTCGAGGGTGGTTGCAGGGCGGACGCTTTCAAAGCGGACTCCCCATTCATTAGATAGAGAAGACCACCAAAATTTCGTGATCCGCTGCTGAACTTATTCCAATTCCAAGATCTCGGATCGAATCGATATTGATATATCGATTCGATCCGAGATCTCTTATTGAATTGCTCATTGAATGAGCATTCTCAATATTATGCCAAAATGTGATATGATGAGATAGAATGCAATAGAAAGAAAGACACAGGGAACAGGTTACCACGGTCAAAGCGAACCCTTTCATTTCGACATTCCGAATTAAAGAATTCGAAATGAATCCAATCTGCCCAAGTAGGATTCGAACCTACGACCGGTCGATTAACGGTGAGCCGCTCTACTCTTGAGCTCTTGAGGTACAACGGGAGATTAGATCTTATAGAGTTCAATTCTCGTTCTCAACCATGACCAATATGAGCTCGAAGTTTCCTTCGTAACTCCCGGAACTTCTTCGTAGTTTCTTCGTTCCATGCCTCATTTCATAGGGAACCTCAAAGTGGCTCTATTTCATTATATTCAATCCATATAATATTTAATTGAATAGAATATTATAATTATAATATTGAATTATATTAAAATTAGAATATTGAATTATATTAAAATAAAATAAAAAATAAATAAAAATATTCAATTATATTATAATTATATATATTATAATTATAAAATATTCAATTATATAATTATTTTTTAGAATTATTTAATATAGAATATAATTCTAATTTTAATTATTTAATATAATTTTGAATTTAATATTAATATTTAATAAATAATAAAAATTAAATAAAATATTTATTATTTACGTATATTTATTATACGTATATATATTTATTATCGTATATTTATTATTTATATTATTTAAATAAATTGAATTTATTATTTACATTTAACATTTATATAGCATTCCGGCATTCTCAGTGATCTTTTTATATATCGTAATGGGCGATTCAATGTTTCGAGTCAAAAGAATAGTTACAAGAGGTTTTCAAACTAGAAAAGTTTTTTCTTTTTTTTTCTATCAATATTTCTAACTTCGAATTTTCTTGATTCCCGTCCAGGATAAAAAGTTTCATAAAGTGGTCTATTTTTATAGCATGTCTCGTTAAAGTGAAAATGGAATTCATCCTTTGTTTTTTCCTTTCCATTCACTTGGATCTCTTCCGTTTCGCCGATTTTGTCCCGATCCTCCTTTTCTTCCGAAAAAGGGAAGAAGAAGGATCTTCTTGGTGGATCCCTGTTTAGTCCCCTTCGTTTGGGAAGTTGTTTCTATTTCTACATCTGTTTCTTCCTCACTTTCCTCCCTTTCTTCCATTTCTTCCGTTTCTTTCAGTTTCTTAGTAAAAATGGGTGACGGTGATACGCCTAAAGAGTAGACGCGGGTAATAAATAAGAGAATACTAAAGATTCGAGCCATAGAATTTCTCAATTCGACACAAGGTACTTATTAGATCGAAAAGTACATTAGATCTAATAGAATTATTTTGTTGTATCCGGACTAATATCAATCCAACCCATTTCATGAATAAAATGTGACCAATTAACCAACCAACAAAACTACTTGTTACAAATAACATCTTGTTGTTGCATCGAAACATATAAATGTTGACTAATCTGACTAACATTGAACTTGGTAAAATGAAATGGTTGAATAATTGAAAAATGAGATTATTCAGGAATACAAATTGAATGCTAAGATTACGCATTGAATTTCTGGTAGTAGCTCCATAATCAAAAAAGTGTTTGTGATTGTTCCAGAAGAAATGAAACAAAAGATAGGGTAGAGCTAGGACAGTTATTGTATGAGGTCTACCCAATGCTAGATACAAAGGCGCATAATAGATTGATATGAACATCATGAGCTGTCCCGTAATAAAACCTGTTGTTGCTGATACCTTCTTCTCAGTTCCTTCTTCTCCTTCTTCTATAACCCGAGCTCGGAGAAGGAAGAGATAAGAGGGCCATATGGAGAATGTGGTCAGAAATCCATAATAGAGTCCGACCACAATGATCAAATTGATTATCTTCATGCATAAGGATACTAGATTACCTAGTATAAAAGATTTAAAAATCATCACAAACCTCCCTTTTCTTTTCTATTGCAATTTCTGGATTATTATATGATGATTTTTAAACTTTCCATATATATATAGAAATAGAATATAGAAATAGAAAGAGATAGACTAGAAACGACATCTCTTATGTCAATGACACCAAAGGAAAGGGGATATTAAATGAATGGAATTAGGATATGGATGGAATATAATGAAATAGAGCCACTTTGAGGTTCCCTATGAAATGAGGCATGGAAAGAAGAAACTACGAAGAAGTTCTGGGAGTTACGAAGGAAACTTCGAGCTCATATTGGTCATGGGTTGAGAACGGGAATTGAACTCTATGAGATCTAATCTCCGTTGTTCCTCGATAGCTCGGTGGTAGAGCGGTCGGCTATTAATCGGCCGAGGTTCAAATCCTACTTGGGAGATTGGATTCATTCCGAATTCTTTAATTTGGAATGTCGGAATGAAAGGGTTCGCTTTGACCGTGGTAACCCGTTCCTGTGTCTTTCTTTCTATTGCATTCTATCTCATCATATCACATTCACATTCTACGATATTTGAGAATCACCGTCAATACCTCGGTGTAGGTAAGTCCGGTATAATCCTTTGTTCCATAGTCCGGGGCTATTTACAACTAGCCAATTAAGAATTTTCGGATATACGTACTAGTACTAGTAAGTGCATCAAAGATGCGATCATCGATTCTCCGAGAGGCCACAATTACCGCGAGCAAACACATTAATGATGAAGAACACATTTTGCTATGCTACTAATACTTGTACTTGCTCGCTATTCTGCCCAAGCTGGTGAGGAAGAGTTAGGGAGCGTAGAACAAAAAAAGATTCGGTCCGGGCATACTATATGGAAAGAATCTACCATTAACGATAAATAAAAAGAAAAAAAAAAGAAAAAGCGAGGACATTCTATTTCGACAAAGATCCACACCCAAGTTCCATAGCTTTGGGTCCGCTATCCCGATCATGATTATCCTACCTCCGGAAGGAAAGGTCCTTCCCTTTTTGGCCGGTTGTGGCGAGGAGGATTGAACCCCAACACCGTGGTTCGTAGCCACATGTTCTAATCCTTTGAGCTCAGTGCCCCACCCCGTCTCCACTGGATCTATTCCGGAGTACCTAAAAGGAACCTTTCCTCTCCCAGCCCATTTTGGGTTAAGAAGATGCGAAAGCGCCTCTCTCTATAAGAGCAGTGCGTTCAGAGGTGTGAAGTGGGAGAAAGGGGATTTCATAATTGGGGTTTTGAATAAGACGACCTTTTTATTTCTTTTCATATTGAGAAAGTAATAAGAATGAGGGGTGTTAAGCTTTTTATCATCCTAGCGTCAAGCTAATTTTTCGCAGGACCTCCCTACGATATCTTCACCGCATGATGAGAGTTTAACCACCAAGTTCGGGATGGATTGGTGTGGTTCCTCTACGCCTAGGACACCGAATATCGAACCATGAATGAAGAAAGACATGAGAGAAAAGCATATTGGCTAGTGATTGTGAGGCCCCAATTCTTGGTGGGGGGACACGAAGGCCTCTGCCCTTCCATCCCTTGGATCGATAAAGAGGGAGGGCAGAGCTTTGGTTTTTCATGTTGTTAAAGAGTTGAACAATAAAAATAGATGGCGAGTACCTAATCAAATTGATCGGGTCATGTAGGAACAAGGTTCAAGTCTACCTGGGTACATTAGGATGCCTCAAATTGCATACATTCTGCACTTCCACTTGACACCTATCGTAATGATAAACGACTCGTCTCGCCGTGACCTTCTCTTGAATTCTCAAACTTCGTCACTCCACCCTCACAGGGGTAGAGAACCCATCGCTGTCTCAAATTTGTGCTATCGAAGGTTCCGAGGAAGTCGGAATAGGAGAGCACTCATCTTGGGGTGGGCTTACTACTTAGATGTTTTCAGTTATCCGCTCCGCACTTGGCTACCTAGCGTTTACCGTGGGCTGATAAGCTGGTACACCGGAGATGCGTCCTTCCGGTCCTCTCGTACTAGGGAAAGGTCCTCTCAATGCTCTAACGCCCACACCGGATATGGACCGAGCTGTCTCACGGCGTTCGAACCCGACTCACGTCGCTTTAATGGGCGGCAATGACCCTTGGAACATACTACGGTAGGTGGCGAAGAGCCGACATTGAGGTGCCAAACCTTCCTGTCGATGTGAGCTCTTGGGAAGATCAACTGTTATCCCTAAAGTAACTTTTATCCGTTGACGACCCTTCCACTGAAACGCCTTCCCGGATCACTAAGGCCGACTTTCATCCCCCTTTCGACGGGTGGGTCTTGCAGTCAAGCTCCCTTCTACCTTTGCACTCGAGGGCCAATCTTCCTTGACTGAGGGAAACCTTCTGCACGCCTCCGTTACCTTTTTGGGAGGCCTACGCCCCATAGAAGCTGTCTACAGGGGCTGTCCCTTGGCTCGTAGGTCCCGACACAAGGTTAGCATTCTAGCTCTTCCAGAGTGGTATCTCATTGATGGCTCGGACCCCCGGAAGGCCTTCGCCTTCTACCTAAGCTGCAGAAAGGCCCAAAGCCAATCCCAGGGAACAGTGAAGCTTCATGGGGTCTTTCCGTCCAGTGCGGTAGTCCATCTTCCTGAGACATGTCTATTTCACCGAGCCTCTCTCCGAGACAATGCCCGGATCGTTACGCCTTTCGTGCGGGTCGGAACTTACCCGACAAGGAATTTCGCTACCTTAGAATTTATAGTTCGGCCGCCCGTTCACTGGGCTTGATCATGTGGCTCCCTGTCATCAGTCCTGACTTCCTTAACCTTAAGCCTTTGGGGCGTCGGCCATACATGGTCTTACGACTTTGCGGAGACTGTGTTTTTGGTAAGCGATTGCGGGCACGGTCACTACGACCCCCTTTGTGAGGAGGCACCCTTCTCCACCGTAGTTCTGAGGGCTATTTTGCCGAGTTCCTTAGAGAGTTGTCTCGCACCCCTAGGTATTCTCTACCTACCTACCTATGTCGGTTTTGATGCAGTGCACCCTTTTATTGAAGGTCGTTCGAGCTTTCCTGGGAGTATGGCATGGGTTACTTGACCGTAGCGCTGGTACTCGAACATTGGCTCGAGGCATTTTCTCTACCCTTCTTACCTTGAAAGGCAGGGACACCGTGTGTCCTTGAACTGATAACCTTCTTTAGGCTAACCTAGCCTCATCCGTCCCTCAGGACCAACAAGGGGTAGTTTAAGAATATTTACATTGTCCATCGACTCGCCTTCGGCTGATCTTAGTACGACTCACCCTCCGTGGATGAACCTTGCGGAGGAACCCTTAGGTTTTCGGGGCATTGGATTGTCACCAATGTTTGCGTTACTCAAGCCGAGCATTCTCGCCTTCGTCCACCCGCTTCAGCGGGTGTTTCCCTCTAAAGTGGGCGCTCCCACCAATGCATTTTACATCCCGCGGCTTGGCATATCGCTTAGCCCCGTTCATCTTGTGTGAAGCGCTCGATCGATGAGCTATTACACACTCTTTCAAGGGTGGCTACTTGAAACAAACCTTCAAATGTCTCGCACCCTACCTCCTTTATCAACGAGCGGTCATTTAGGGGCCTTAGGCACGGTGATCCGGCTGTTTCCTCTCGATGATGAAGCTTATCCCCCATCGTCTTATTGGCCGACCTTGACCCCTGTTATTTTGAGGTCATATATAGTATTCGAGTTTGCCTCGATTTGGTACCTCTCGCGGCTCGCCAAAGCAGTGCTTTACCCCTAGATGTCCGGTCAACTGCTGCGCCTCAACGCATTTCGGGAGAACCGAGCTAGCTCCGGGTTCGAGTGGCATTTCACCCCTAACCACAAGTCATCCGTCGATTCTTCAACATCGGTCGGTTCGGACCTCCACTTAGTTTCACCCAAGCTTCATCCCTGGTCATGGATAGATCACCCAGTTCGGGTCCATAGCGTTGACAATTGCCCTATGAAGACTCGCTTTCGCTCACGGCTCCGGTGGGTTCCCTTAACCAAGCCACTGCCTATGAGTCGCCGGCTCATTCTTCAGCGACGCAGCGGTCGAGCCTCGGGCTCCTCCGCCTTGGGAGCTTACGGTTTCATGTTCTATTTCACTCCCCGATGGGGGTTCTTTTCACCCTTCCCTCACGGTACTACTTCGCTATCGGTCACTTAGGAGTATTTAGC
>NC_063256.1:17339929-17362429 GCF_019578655.1 Ricinus communis | reverse complement strand
ATACAAGGACAGACTTGACTCTAACTCTACAGTAGCTAAGGAAGCTAACCTAGGTTGGAGGATATCTAAACCTAAGCTCTGATACGAACTCTGTCACAACCCGATATATAGGCCCGTAACCGGCGTGAGGGAATGGGTAGGCTTAAGGCCACCAAAACCTGTAGCAAGCCTAACTAATCAATAATTCAGATGAACAAACACACACACATACATACATATATATATATACACACACACACATACTACTTAAATGTACTAATAATCCATTCACATAATCACGACACAGTTAAATTAATCCATCAGCATGATTACTTAATAATTTTCCATAGTTTTAGTAGACCAAAATGAAATGTTAAGTTTCAGAACCACTACTGTAGAGAGTCTAGATTCTTAAATAATTCAAAATACAAAAGAAAGAAATTAATTACAATAGACCCGAAGGGGAAGGAAGTCGGGCTGTCCGGAGAAAGACCGCGAAGAATCTAGTTGTCATCTGAAAATTTAAAATTGAGACTCTCAATCTCGGGTGTGAGTTAAAATCATATATTTGAAATTAAACAACCATAAATATATGTGTGTGTGTATATATATATATATATATATATCTGAAAGACTTTCCAAAGGCTTGTTCTTCCCTTCCTTCTACCCTAAAAAGGACTAGAAGAACAGCGTGGATTACAGTTTGTGAGGAGACGGAGCATCGATAGTTGCGTGAATTCTTTTTTGCCCTCGCAATATATATATATATACAATGGTTAATTAAATAATGTAGAACATCGCAATATATTAAGTGCGTGCCATAACATAATTTAAAAATATACGATTTTTAACTCGTACGGGACAAGCACTTCAGCAGAACTCTAACCCCAATTCTAGCAGCTCTTCGGCTCTCTTATTTCAATAGGACTGGCGCCTAGAAAGCGAAGCTCAACCAAGATCCTTAAATCCAGCCTGGTCACTTGATTTTCAATATAGCAGGCACCTAGAGAGCAATGCTCGATCATGGACCTTTCTTCTAGCAACCAAATTTCCGTAGCTCAGAGAGTTATACTCAACCAGGCACATCATAAAAATATTCTCTTACTACCTGTCTTTGATTTATATCGATACGTACGCAGTCCTAATACAACCCATTAGATGGCATGTTATACTACCATCTCATCCCGAGTCATAATACAATTATAACATTGTTAATATAAAAAATGACATAAATAGCAAGCAATCTTACCATTGTTCAATAACTTATTAAATAAGATTGAATAGAACATGTATTGCAGACATAAACTTAATCAATTAAATAAATAGATAATAATAAATATATAATGAAGTCTATAAATCGATTAATTAAATTAATAATAAATAAATAATTTAAAGCCATAAATCAATTAATTAAATAAATAATAAATAAATAACTTAAATCCATAAATTAATTAATTAAATACATAATAATAAATAATAAAAATTATCAAGAAATATCCATAATAACAAAAATATATTAATACGATGATAATACTAAAAATACTCGTAACAATTATTAGTCGAAAATGCTACATAAAAATTGGCATAACACATATGTAGAGGATATATGACTTTAACTCATAGTTATGGTGACTCCCTTGCTCTACTCCTATGTCTCGATGGAGCGGGCTGAATCGATGGGTTATCTATTCATGAAAATAATGCAATCAATAAAAATAAAATACTTAGTAAACAACTATAGGCCTAGGCTCCTAGAATTTACTGTTTGAGAATTTCGACTCGAAAATTCGACAGAACCTCTCCTAAAAATATACGTTTATCTCTTGAAAAAAAAGGTCCAGAACCTGCTAAGAAAATACTTCTAACATTCTCCAATTATTTAACAAGAGTCAAGTCACCCTTAACTGCATTATTTTTTCTGAATCTGCAACACAATCCAATTTACAATATAATAATTAACAGCCCACAACAAATATTATTTCACGATTCAACACGCAAATAATTTTCTCGCATTTTAATTAAATTACTTACAACCTCAATTTATAAAATTAAATAATAATTACCACTATAATTAATCCACAGTATTCTATAATCAAGCTACTAATTAATTAAATTAAATTAATTAGTTATTTATAATCAACAATTAATGGACCAAATATCTTCTAATAACTTCTAGATAATTTTTCGGCTCCAAAACTAATTATATCGAGCCTAAAATCCAAAATTCTACGCGTTTAGAAAATACCGGAGTCCAAAAGCCGGTACCGGCAACGAAGTCGAAATTCAAATCGGAATCGCTTATGCGAACCTGAGACGCGCTGAAGCCAAAAACATTAAAATCACAGCCTTGCTTTTGCCAAAAACCACTAGATTGCGATTGGAAAGAGGCTACTCTAATGAGGCGTCACCTTCAGCTTCCGGTGAGAAAAATGGCGGGAAAGAGTTGACTTGGGGGTTTTTGACGGTAGGGAGTGACATTCCTATGTCACATTTGTAAGAAAATGGATGCAAGTGGCGGTTCCGACGATGGCAGAATGCGTTCCCACCTTGCGGCAGCAAAGAAAACAGTGAGAGGGAGGAGGAAAGTGTAGCGTCGGCGAGAAGAAGGAAATGGGGGGGAAGCTTGGTGGCTGGTGGTGAATGGAAGAAAACTTTTTTTGGGTAGGAAAGTGTGTGCAACAGAGGAAGGAGAAGGGTGTGGGTGTTGCTGCATACGTCCCAACTTCTCTTTTTTTCTATCTTTTTTTTTTGTAAAATTTCTTTTTGGTCCATCACCTTAATTTATGCTATAAAAACATCCCCAATTTAAATACATTACAACTATATATATAGATATATTTATATGATAATTAGTCAAAATAATTTAACTTAATAAAATTATAACTTAATCATTTAAGTTCACAGATCAATATAATATATTTATTTTAAAAGGTTAAATTAAATGGTACTCATTTATTCATGGAAAAAATTAATTTACTAAATTGCCTCTGAAATTAATGAAATTAAAATTTTAAAAAAAATTACGGGTATTATAAATTCATCCTTGACATTTAAAGAATATATTAAAACTTTCTTGCATTATACTATATTATACATACTAGACCTCGTTTGTTGAGTTTTTTTGGTAATCAACTGTTAGTTTTGCTATAAAAGACATAAATATTCTCATTTCTCTTTATTTCTCATTTTCTTTTACCTTCTTAATCACAAAAGGTTTTTCTTTTTTAAATAATAAAAGAAAAACTCTAATAAATTAATAAACGTACACTAATGTCACCATCTCTATTACTACAATCAATTTTTTAGAATAAAAGAATTTAAAGTGAAACTTCTGATGAGATAACAAGTCTTAAGACATTACGAGTTTTAAATTTATCAAAGAATTATATTGAAGGAAGTACTCTAGAAAATATAGACTTGTTGGAAACATTTGATTAGTTGCAAATAGTTCCTCAAAGCTTGTCTTCATTGAAAAAAGAGTTTAGATCAATGACATACTTAATAGATCTAGATATAAAATATTTTATGTAGTTGTGATTAAAATTTAGGTAGATAATTTTTAAATAAATTGCAAAGATATTTTATAGGTGTTGTAAATCCATATTAAAATGTATGCTTAAAGAGGCAGTAATTTTAATTAAAAAATAAAATTAATGAGTCAAAATTAAATTTGAAAATGTAGAAGCCATTGAAGAAAAGAATAAGCAATAAAGATACATTTTTGCCCCTTATATTTAATATGTAGTGCACATTTACCACTAAACTATTTCTAGGACACTTAAACAAAAATTTAAAGAAATTTGTTATTCCATGCCCCTCATTTTATCTGAAAAGTAAATGTTGTCAATAACCGTTTAAAGCAGCTGATATGGCAATAAGTGGTTCCTGTAAATAGATAAAATAAACTTCGAATTATATATTTTTTTATTTAAAAAATATATTTGTTTGCCTTTATGAATCAAGAAAGGGGGGTTGAATTATTGAATAGAAGAAATGATGGAGAAATAAAGATTTTATAGAGAAGGTAAACAGTAAGTAGAGAGAAGAACACAAGAGTTTATAGTGGTTCAAGTGTTAGTAGACCCTATATCTACTCTCCAATTTAAAATTGGATATTTACTAAACTTTCACTTTTTATATATAGAGTTTTTCCAAGCTCACTCCCAATTAATATCTTAGGGCTCATACCAAACTTTACAACTTGTGTTTTTATGGCTCACATACAATCTTTACAAGAGCTTTAGCTAGGCTAACTCTTGAAACCTAACCCAAGTGTTTTGTCTAACACTCAAACCTTACTAGAGCATTCAAGCTCTTACATCAATCAAGGTTGAAGAAATTAATTGTAAGAATACGATAAATTGAATGAATAATAGTGGAGGCTTTTAGAGGTTATTGATCAACCATTAAAGACCATTTAATGTGGTTTTTATAGCCTAAAAACCTCAAGGAGTCATTACACATAAATCCCCAAAAACCTACCAAGATTGTTTTATGATAGTGCATTAAATGCACTTGTCAGAGTGCAAATCGAGGTCGGTGAAATCTGAAATGCCTCCAATGGCTATCTGACGTGACAATGGCGGCTTTTGAAAATCACCATTGGCAGTTTCTAACGGACACTCGACACTTCAAAGTTTAATGTTGTGCCTACTTAAGATACAGTCACGATTATGGACTTTGGAACTCATTTTTCTACTACTTTTAAAATTCTCATTTTTTGGGTCTCGCCTAGCTTGGTGCGGTCGTAATTCTTGAATTTAGTAGGCCAAAAGCCTGCCTTAAAATTGCTCATTTTCATGGTTATGCCTGCTTGGTGCGGTTGTGATTTTGAAGCAAATTTTCTTGAATCAAACTACAACATCAAAACTCAAAAGGACATTATATCAAAACTTCAATTTATTTGTTAAGATCAAAATTAGGGACAAAGCCATGTGAAAAATTACTTAGGCTAACAATCTCTCTCTTTTTTATTTTGACAAATAAATTGATTGAAAGAAGATAAAAGTAAAATAGTAAACTTTAATTGTTATAAATTTCTCCTAAAGTCTTGCTCCCCGTCAAATATTTCATATAGGTTATAAGTTTATATTTTGATCCTTATAAACTTTAATTGTTATAAACTTCTCCTAAAGTCTTTGTATATTTCTCTCCCCCTCTATCAATATTAAAAAGGTTAAATCGAACAAGAAAAATAAGGATAAGTAAATATAGAAGTAAGCAGAGGAGAGAAAATAGATTGATAAGCAATAATATCATTAAGCAAATATAGAATTATGATAAGTGCTAAAAGCACTTACTTTTGAGTCTTGTTTTATCTTGATTTCACCTTAGATTGAGTTTAATTTATTTGTTAGAGTTTGTTTTCAGTCCTTTTTAGGTACTTGGTAAGCTTACATAACAAGAGAGAGTTTTGGCATCAAAATACATGAAAATTAGCCAAGGAGCACTTGTTTATCAAGGAATAAAAGGATTACACGGGCACGACACCGGAAGAACATACCCGTGTGCCCTTCTCATGTCCAGTGCAAAAATTTATAGACTGAAGGAGTGCGAGACATGGGAAGCACACACCCATGTGGCTTTCCCATGTGAGATAAAAAATGGCAAATTGTTCAAGACACGACGCGGGAAGATGACATGCCCATGTGCCTTTCCCGTGTGACCATAGGATTATCTCAAGAGCAATTTTGAGCTAAGAACGCCACATGGTTGTGTGGTGCCCGTGTGGTCCCTATGTGGATCATAAAAACACACTATTTAAAGGAACTTTTAGGGTTACTTTTAGGGAGTTCAGTCATATATTCATTTCTAGGGAGAGAAACATTTAGAAACTTGATTTTCCTTTCATTTTTAGGGTTTTTCTTGGTATTTCTTAAGGAAGAACATCATTTTCTTCATTGCTTTCCAAGATTGAAGATTGAAGATTTTCATTTCCATCTTCCATTACTAGTTTGAAATTGTCTTTCCCTAATCTTTATTTCTTTATTTTAATGTCTAGGCTATTTGGGTTTTGATGAATCCTAATTTATTTTGTGTGGATTGATTCAAAGTTAATGCAATTAATCTTTTCTATGAGTTATTTTGTCCTTTTTGGTTGCTTAATTATCTATTTCAATTGATAAGTCGATGTATTGATTGAGATTTATTTTCATAAATTGATTAGAGATATCTTTTATGAATTGATCACATCTTAGAGATTGAGGATTGATTGAGATAATAGAGATAGATTTACAAGATTCATTGGTTCAATATTCCCTAATCTTAATGCATGACCTATGTTTGTGGGTTTGAAAAGAGATTATCTCCCTTCTCTTAGGAATTAGGAGTTTAATCACTTGAGAAAGGTTTAAACCTAATTTTATGAAATGCCAATTCAAATCTTGATTTGAATTAATTGATGTTTGTTTCATGAAATACTTAACTTATTAGGGGTAATCATTACCTAAATAGGCTTTATCCTTAATAAATTTACCCATTGTTTTAATCTTTGTTTCAAGATTGTTTTACTTTTAAAAATTATTAGACCCAAACAACATTTTGATTGCTAAACATTAGTGTATGATTGAAGGTAGTACTCCCAATTAGGTCCCTAGTGGCACGATACTCTTATTCATCAATATATTACTTGATATGATCGGTGCACTTTGTCGTGTGCGGATAGCGTGCATCAAGTTTTTGGCACTGTTGTCGGGGACCTCTTTTCTATTATGATATTATTAGTAATTCAAAAACTAGTGATTTAGCATTTTTATTTTTCATTTGATTTATTTTGGTTGTGTTTTTGTTTTCTTTAGGTACCTGAATCTGTATATGACCCGAGCTAGTTCGACCGAACTATTCGCTTACGAACTAGAGTTGGAAAGAAATTTAAGAAAGTAGCAAAGAGAAGAACAAGAACGAGTCTTAGCCAAAATAGTGGTGAAGTTATAGAATCAGAATTAAGAAGGAGAATCGAACCAAGAAGGGGAATGGTTAGGAATGGCAGCTCCATATAGGGAGAGAACCATGCAAGAGTATGCACATTCAACTCTTAACGGGGCCACATCGAGTATTGTAAGGCTGAATGTTGCTGCAAATAACTTCAAGATCAAGCCCCACATTATTCAGATGGTGCAAAATAATTGCATGTTTGATGGTTTGCCCAATGAGGATCCAAACACTCATTTGCATATTTTTGGAGATTTATGACACCTTCAAGATTAATGCGGTATCAGATGATGTTATTCAATTGAGGCTATTCCCATTCTTGTTAAGGGATAAACCAAAGAAGTGGTTAAAGTCATTTCCAACTGGGACATTTATGACATGGAATCAGTTGGCTGAGAAATTCTTGGAGAGATACTTTCCACCTTCTAAGACGGCCAAGTTGAGGAACTACATAGCAGGTTTCTTCAACAAGAGAATGAGACTCTGTACAATTGTGGGAACATTTTAATGATTTACTAAGGAGCCATCCACACCATGGTTTACCTTTGTGGCTACAAATTCATACATTCTTTATTGGACTACATTATGCAAGTAACCAGTCTATTACTGCTACAGCAGGTGGATCACTAAACAATAAGACACTTGAGCAAGCTATGGATCTAATTGAAGATATGGCAGTCACAAACTATTAGTGGCAGAATCCAAGAGAGCAGGTTTGAGTCAAAGGGAGTGGAATCCATACGATGGACCCTATGGTAACTGTAAACGCATAGTTAGAGGCCATGAGTAAGAAGATGGATGCTTTGACTATGTCTTCAGCTGGAAGACATGCACAAGTTATGACTTGTGATCGGTTTGGGGGTAGTCATCAAAGTTGAGATTGCCAAAATGGCAATACTTTCACTAAGCCGGAGTAGGTTGATTATATGGAAAGTGCTCCTAGGCAACAAAACAGTGCCTACAACAATACCTATAATTCGAGGTGGAGAAATCGCTCGAATTTCTCTAGGGGAACCAAAATCAGCAAAGACCTCTATCCTCAAGTTTTCAGCAGTAAAACCAACAACAAGCTCCTTCTAGAAGGAGTAATTTAGAGGAGATGATGGAGAATTTTATCTCAACGTCTGGAACAAGGTTTCAGACTACTAAGACTGCTCTTAGAAACCAGCAAGCTTTGATTCAGACGAATCAAGTGGAGCAGATCGCAAAGCTTTTGAGTGAAAGGCCTCAAGGAAGTTTGCCAAGCAACATAAAAGCCAGCTCTAAGGAGCAGCTTAAGGCTATTACATTGCAAAGTGGCAAAGAGCTAAAAATTAAGCTGAATGAAGTAGATGAGAATTCTACTACGATTGAGAAGGTTGATGATGAATAAAAGGGTGTGCAAACTGAAGTAGAGGATAAAATAGAAGGATAAATTGGATACACAATTTAGTAAGTTTCTTGAACTCTTTAAGCAGTTACATATTAATAGAACTCATCTCTAATAATAGGAAGGTCGAGGAAGTATCAATGGTGCAACTGTTTGAAAAGAGCTCATAGATCATTCAAAGGAGACTACCAAAGAAGCTAAAAGACCTAGGGAGTTTTACTATTCCTTGCTTTATTGGTAATTTAAATGTTGATAATGCACTTGCTGATTTGGGGGCTAGCATTAGTGTTATGCCTTATAATTTGTTCAAGAAACTAGGATTAGAAAAACCTAAACCAACAGTAATAAGCATTCAATTGGCTGATAAATATGTTGTATACCCTAGGGGTATCATTGAGGACTCGTTAGTAAAGGTTAAAGAGTTTATTTTTCATATGGATTTTATAGTTATGGATGTGGATGAAACTGTTGATGTTTTCCTTATTTTAGGAAGCCTCTTTCTTGCTACAACTAGGGCCATCGTTGATGTTCATGATGGTAAGCTTATTCTTAGGGTAGGGGAAGAGCAAGTGACATTTCAGTTCCCTAACGCTATGAAATATTCGCTTGTACTTGATAACATGGATGTTAGTAATAATAGAATTGAGCATGAGACTATGAATTGTATTTCATCTATTGTTGCTAAAGATCCTTTGGAGTTATGTTTGGTATAGGAATAGGAAAAATGTGAAATGTTAGGAGCTTTAGAATAGTTAGCCTACCTTGAGGCTGCAAGGCCAATAAGAAAGCAGTCATTCGAATATATTGAGATGCCGAAAGAGGAAAGGATGAAGCCTTCCCTTGAAGACCATCCTTCTTTGGAACTCAAGCAGCTTTCAGAGCATTTGGAATATGCCTTCTTGATGGAAGGATTCAAGCTACCAGTAATAGTCGGTTCTGCATTACTGGATGGCCAAAAGGCTAGGCTATTGGAAGTCTTGAGAAGGAGGCGGAAGGCAAAAGCTTGGAAAATTGTAGATATAAAGGGAATCAACCCTTTTTTTTCATACACAAAATTCTTATGGAAGAAGAGTTCAAAACTGTGGTGCAATCTCAAAGGCTTCTTAATCCAAACATAAAGGAAGTAGAAAAAAGGGAGGTGATTAGGCTTCTTGATGCTAGGATTATCTATCCCATTTCGGACAATTCTTGGGTAAGCCCAGTACAAGTAGTGCCGAGAGAGGCATGACAGTTGTGGTAAATGAAAATAATGAGCTAATCCTAACTAAGAACTGTGACAAGATGGAGGGTGTGCATCAACTATAGGAAGTTGAATGATACCACGAGGAAAGATCAATTCCCATTACCATTCATTGATCAAATGCTAGAGAGATTATCAGGGCATAAGTACTATTATATTTTAGATTGTTTATCATGATATTTTTAGATTCCAACAGCCCTTGAGGATTGGAAAAAGACCATGTTCACGTGCCCCTAGGGAACCTTTGCACATATGAGAATGCCATTCGGATTGTGTAATGCACCAGCCACATTTCAGAGGTGCATGATGGCTATCTTTGACGTACTTGGTTGAGGATATTATGGAAGTTTTCATGGATGACTTTTCTATCAATGGAAATTCATTTTCAATAATGTTTGGAGCATTTGGAGAAGGTATTGATAAGATGCGAGGGGACCAATTTAGCGCTAAATTAGGAAAAATGCCATTTTATAGTATAAGAAGGCATTATGTTAGGACATAAAATCTCTAGTAATTGTATTGAGGTGGATATAGCAAAGACTGAGACTATTAAAAAACTACCACCTCCTTCATCTGTCAAAGCTATTAGAGATTTTCTTAGGCATGCAGGTCTCTACTATAGGTTCACTAAAGACTTCTCTAAAATAGTTAAGCCTCTTACTAGACTTTTGGAAAAGGATGTTGACTTTATATTTGATGAGGAATGTATGTCAGTCTTTACCTCCCTAAAAGCCAAGCTTGTTAATGCTCCAATTGTGGTAGCGCTGATGTGCGTAAAATACACACATCTAAATGGGGTTTTTAAGATTGATTTTATGGACATTTGGATGTGAATTGGTCTCAACACTCACCTTATACATATGTTTGTGTGCATTAGGTCCAAAAGAGGTCAAAGGATGAAAAAGGAAAGAATTGGAGCATAATTGGACGTCAAAGCTGCCGAAACAAGCTAAGTGTGAGCATGAGGAAGCTGAACATGGCCGTGTTGATCTCAACACTAGCCGTGTTCTCAACACGGTCACAAACATGGGTCGTGTTACTAACACGGGGACAAACACGTCCGTGTTGGACATCAAAGAAGAAGTAGATTTTAGGGAGCACGACCATAGAGAGTAACACGGCCAGGAACACCATCCCGTGTTGAGAACACGGCCGTGTTGGAGGCGACAGGGGGTATTAATTAAAAGAACGTAAAGAAGAGAAAAAGAGGAGGCTAGGGTTAGAACGTCCAAAAACCCTAATTTTTCTTTCTCTAAGGGTTTTCTGAGTTGAAACTAAGAGAAAAGAAGACTTGGATCAAGGTTTCAATCAGATCTCCTTGAAGGATCGAAGATTGGGTGAGGTTTGTTGATTGATTTTCAAATCGAGCAAGAGGAACAAGAATCGATTCAATTGGGGCAAAAGGATTTGGGGCTGTTTACTCTCATCTAAGGGAGTAATCGGGTTTTCTCTACCTTTTTACTTATTGTTGTAATTGAATTCTTTTTTATTTTGAGAATGAGCATGATTAGCTAGATTGATTAAATCCATTGGGATTTCTTTACTATGTTGGATTGATATTATATTGTTGGATTGTTTGAGTTGGTTTTGTATTCTTCTTGTTTTCAGTATTAATAAGATTATGCATTATTCATGAGACGTTGTGAATTGTGATGTTTAGATTGCTTTATGAGATTGAGAAATCCGTTTGGCAATTGGAATTTTGAATAGCAAGAACTGGTTAATAATCGCTTAGAGATAAGGATAATTAACTAGCCGGATTAAGAATTAACAAAGCTTAATAGAGGCGGATTAAAGCTTAATGCTAATTTAAGAATCAATCATTAGGAAGAGATTCCAACTTTAGGTTATTAGGTTTAGGAATTCAGTTATCTCGAGAGAGAAACCGAATTCGGTTAAGAATTCGTCCACGGGTAGCATAATTAGACTCACCGATCCTTTATCTTTTGTTTGATTGCCAACTATGTTTAGATTCCCTTTGGGTTTTTCTTCTTGTCTTGATTATTTCGTTTATCAATCACTCGTGCATCTCCCTTAGGACTTAGCTTGTAGCTATTAGTTAGTTTAGAAATTATTTATCGCTAATTTTAGGTTAATATAACAAAGAACAAAGGAGTAACTCTGGGCTTTCACTTTCCCGAGGAATACGACCTTGATACTCGCCATTAGTGCTAGACTGCATCGATAGGTACACTGCCTTATATTGTAGCTAACACGAGTAGCACCCATCAAGTTTTTGGCGCCGTTGCCAGGGATCAAACCCGGGTCGAATGATGACTGACGCGCAGGTGAACTAGACTACTAATGAAAAGGAACTGCTTGCAGTTATTTTTGCTTTGAAAAATTTGAATCATACTTGATTTTGTCAAAAGTGATAGTATACACTGACCATTCAACATTGAGGTATTTGTTCTCTAAAACTGATGTGAAACTGAGACTAATAAGATGGATTTTACTTTTTTAGGAATTTGATTTGGAGATACAAGACAAAAGAAGTGCAGAAAACTTGGCGGCTGACCATCTATCATGCCTTGAGAACCCCCATCTGGAGAAGTTACATGAGAGGGACATTAATGATCACTTTCCGAATGAACAGTTGTTTGCTATAACCAATTTAGTAGGTAGTTTGGATTTTTCAATACCATGGTATGCTGATTTTGCAAACTATTTGGTTGAAACGGAACTTCCAAAAGAATACTCTTATTAACAAAAGAAGAAATTCTTTGCATATTTGAAATATTACTTTTGGGAAGACCCTTTTCTATTTAAAATATGTGTAGACAAGATAATAAGGAGGTGTATGACTAGTTGGAGGAAATTATAGGGTGAGTAGAACAGCTCAAAAAGTCCTAGAATCAATATTTTATTAGCCAACTTTGTTTAAGGATAGCCAATCATTTATGCAAGAATGTGACCGTTGCCAATGTACAGGTAATATTTGTCTTGTAATAAAATGTCCCAACACAGTGTATTTGAATGCGAAATCTTTGATGTGTGGGGCATAAATTTTATGGGACCCTTTCCTAGTTCTTTTAGTAATAGATATATATTGGTGGCTATTGATTATGTCTCTAAATGGATCGAGGCACAATCTTTACCACGTAATGATGCAAGGGTAGTAGTGAAGTTCTTAAAAAAGATTTTCTACAAGTTTGGCATCCCCAAGGCCATTATTAGTGATAAGGGTACACACTTTTGTAATGCTCAGCTAGAAAAAGTGTTAAAGAGGGTTAGAGTCACGTATAAATTTGCTACCCCTTATCATCCTCAAACTAGTGGTCAATTAGATAATACCAATAGAGAGTTAAAGAGGATCATTAAGAAAACTGTAGAATGATCTAGAAAGGATTGGTGCATTAAACTAGATGATGTTATATGGGCCTATAGGACTACTTTCAAAATAGCCTTGCGAACTACTCCTTATAGATTAGTTTATGGAAAATCTTGTCATCTACCGGTTGGAATTGAGCATAAAGTTTTTTGGGCAATTAAATAAGTTAATCTTGATCTAGCTAGTACAAATTTGAAGAGAAAATTGTAAGTTAATGAATTTGATGAATGGAGGTGGCATGCATATGAGAATGTCCGTCTAACCAAAGAAGCATAAAAAAGTGGCATGATGCTAGGATTAAGCCAAGGAGAGAGTTTCAAGTTGGAAATAAGGTGCTTTTACTCAATTTGAGACTTCAGCTTTTTTCGAGTAAGTTAAAGTCATGTTGGTCAGGCCCATTTGTTGTTAAGCAAATATTTCCATATGGAACAGTTAAGTTAACTCATCTTGAAAAGAGTGATTTCAAAGTTAATGGCCATAGGTCAAAACCATATTTTGGAGGAGATTTGATTCAGGGAAAAAAATGTTACGACTTCTCGAGTCAATGTGAGTTGATACAGATTTATCTAGCTAACAGGACGTTAGAGAAGCGCTTGGTGGGAGGCAACCTACTATTTCCTTTTTAATTAATTTTACTGTTATTTTTATTTTTGGTTAACCATTGTTTTTTATTATTATTTTCTTTTTCTTTTGTTTTAGGACTAAGGATTTTCGTCCATTCCTTATTCCTATTAGGTTTTAGTTTAATTTTTCATAAATTAAAGCCCATTTAAATTCAATTAAGGCTTATAAGATTCTAGAGTTTTAGTTAATTAGAATTAAACTAGTTGTCGTATTAGAATTGTCTATTTTTCCATTTTTCTTTAAGGAATAAGAGTTTAGTTTTACTATGATAGATAGAATCCTAATATTATTCTAATAAGCAATATCAACTTCAATTAGGACTAAAACTCTTGAGAATTGTTCTATAAATAGGACCTCTTCTAGCTTTCCTTTACATTTTTCATACTTCGTATCTCTCTAATAGCCATGAGCACTCAACAAAACCAAGTACATGATGTTGTTTCTTCACCTTCACCATCACCACCTAAATCTAGGCATAGATCACGATCACCCACACCATGCCTAGATAGGTTTGTGAAGCGGGATTTTCCCTTACCTCGTTCAACATCTCCTAGAAGATGGGTACCATTCTATAGGAAAAAAACACCATAAGATCTAAGACTAGAGGAGTTTACTACCATATTAGCTTATCACAAGAGCATACCCCAAAATCGATGAACAAGTTTACACTTTTGAGGAAATAGTGGAGAATGAGCGTCGTTAGAGAGCTTACTAAGAAAGATATCTTTATGAAGATTATATTACGGATGAAGAATCAAATTCTAATGCAAGTATAGAGAGTAATCCTAGCGAACTTAATGATTGGGAAGGTAGAGAAGCTATCCCAGCTACCCCAAGACCTCGAGGTAGTCCCAGGAAGCGTGATCATGTAATTTTGACACCCAAGAGAGGACGAGAATGTCCAAAGAAGGTTCAGCAATCCCCTAAGGTTAAGAGAGGGAGAGGGTGACCAAGGAAGCCATTGGAATAGTTTTTGGACTTTTAACTCTAGTGAATAAACTTTTTCTGTAAGTTAGTTGATTATTCTTTAGTTTTTGCTTAGGGTTTGGAGACGAGTTGTCTTAATTTTGGCTAGTTCTTTATGCTTTGTGATAAATTCAATTTCTTTCAATTCAAGTTTCATTCACATTTTAAGCATGTTTATGCGCATTATTGGTTTGTCAACTTTATTATTAAGTGAATAAGGCATATGGAAGTTAATTGCATTATTCCACTCAAAGGCAAATTAAGGATTTACTTGAAATCTACGCCACACGGGGAGCCACATGGCCGTGTCTCTCCCCGTGCGGAACAAGGGGAACTAACTAAGAGGAAACATAAACGACACTAGGAGGTGACACATTTGTGTCCCTCCCGTATGGAATTAAGACAACTACCCAAAGCCAATTGAGGTCACACACCCATGTCTCCTACCCGTGTAACATCCTAAAAACCTCTCGAAGCTCTTCCATACCACAATGGGGAGGTAAGACACCCATGTCCCTCCCATGTAATTTAAATGCTGGAATGTGAGAGACGCCACACGGGGAGCCACACGCCCGTGTCACTTCCCGTGTGGAATTACAAAACATATACTATGTAAGCAATTTTTTTTCACTTACTCCTCACACAACCCTAGCAGCCTATCTTTCTTCTCTCTAAAACAATTATCATCCTTTTCTTATCTCTTCTCACTTCTTTGCCTCCAAACACCATTTTCCTTCTTAACAAACTCTTCACACCTTTATTTTGTCTATCTCTTTCACTTTTCCTCCTCCCATCCTCTTTTTCATAATGGGACCTAAAAAAGTGCCTCCAAAATGCGAACTCCTACCCACGTCCCAACCAAACATCTTGGGAGTGGAAGTTCTTCGTCACAAGCCCCTTCTTCGGCCACCCCATTGGTTTCTTTTGACTGAAATCACCCATCCATGCAATTTACTGACAATATCTCCTACGCACGATTTGAGAATCCGGCCAACAAGAAAATTTTCCTAAATCGTTTCTTCGATTAGGAGTCCATGCGGTCTATTCGCTTTGAGGAGCAACTTAGAGGATAGGTAAACTAACCAGCATGGAAGAAATTTTTTGAAATTTCAGAACCAGCCTTTAGAGAGATCACCCTCAAGTTCTTGTGTACTTTATGCTTCGAAGTATGCTCAAGGATTGATTGTACGGGTAAGACAGTAAGGTTTCAGTTGGGTAGAAAATATTTCGATATATTGGTGAATGAGTTCGCAATTGCAATAGGTATCCACACAGAAGAAGAAGTAGCGTCTGATGAATATAGGCATGCACCTTTCAAGTTCTTCAGAAATCGCACTTCAGAAGGGGTTTGGGCAAAGTTGGCATCGAATGCACATAGGTATGTGACCTTTAAATCTAAGGCCTCATCTTTCAATTTTTTTCCACTACGTTTTATGCATTTCTTATTGACTACCACAATCATGAGTAAAGGAGAGAGTGGAGGACATTGCACTCAACATGACTTATTTTATTTGATGTGCTTAGAGAAGGGTATATGGTGCAATGTGGCTTTGAGTTTATTAGTGTATTTACTAGAGCAAGCCAAGAAATTAGACAAGGGATGTTTGTATGGTGGAATGTATATAACTAGATTAGCTAAGAATTTACAGATTTTTGATGGACTCTCGGCAATGACATTGGATGGGTTGCCAAAATTGATGGGTCTTGAAATCTTGCAGCGTATCTGCCTAAAATACCTCAACCTCAAGATTATTTTCAGTTTGACTTGCCAACTGGGCCACCGGCATTCACTACCGATACCATAAGTGTGTCAGCTACTCCCTAAGCAGATAGACCATCGTCCTCTTCTTTTCGTTCCCCGTCTTCTAGAGGTGAGCCGTATAAAGATTGGATGACTTAAAACTTTATGCGGTTGGATGAGGATCGGAAGCTGATAGAATTTGAGCAGCAAATTTATAGATTGTAAATGCAATTGCATGGACTTCAATGCCAAAATAATAAGCTGGTCAATAATCAAGTCCACATGCTGGGAATGCTTCAAAATTAGCAGGAGATGATGCGCCGTCAACAAATGAACATGGACTGGCTCTAAAATTTGAGTGCACTATTGGCAGTCACAAGGATGCCTTACGGCGACCTCCATTGAGTTTTTATCAGCCTCATTAGGTGTAGCCAGATGATAGAGCGGTTCATGAAATTGATTTCAAAGATAGTGATGAGGAGGATGACAACAACAATGATGATGATGATGATGGAATGACGAGCTAAATGCCAAATTTGTTTTTATTCACTGCATATATTGGATAATTTAGTTTCTTTACTTTGTTTTTTTATCTTGATTTTATTTTCTTGTGTTTTTAATTAGAACATTTTTATTTTCTACATAATTTAATTTTCTTGTTCGAACTATTTTATTTCATAATAATTTTGGTTCGCTACTTTAGTGTGTGATGTGTGCTACTTGTGTTAGCTACAATCTAAGGTAGTGTACCTATCAATGCAGTCTAGCACTAATGGCGAGTATCAAGGTCGTATTCCTCGGGAAAGTGAAAGCCTAGAGTTACTCCTTTGTTCTTTGTTATATTAACCTAAAATGAGTGATGAATAATTTCTAAACTAACTAATAGCTACAAGCTAAGTTCTAAGGGAGATGCAGGAGTAATTGATAACTAAAATAACCAAGACAAGAAAGCAAACCCAAAGGGAACCTAAACTAGTTGGCAATCAAATAAAAGATAAAGGATTGGAGAGTCTAATTATGCTACCCGTGGACGAATTCTTAACCGAATTCAGTTTCTCTCTCGAGATAACCGAATTCCTAAACCTAATAACCTAAAGTTGGAATCTCTTCCTAACGATTGATTCTTAAATTAGCATTAAGCTTTAATCCACCTCTATTAAGCTTTGTTAATTCTTAATCCGGCTAGTTAATTATCCTTATCTCTAAGCGATTATTAACCAGTTCTTGCTATTCAAAATTCCAATTGCCAAATGGACTTCTCAATCACACAAAGCAATCTAAACACACAATTCACAACGTCTCATGAATAATGCATTATCTTATTAATATTGAAAGCAAGAAGAATATAAAACTAACCCAAACAGTCCAACAATATAATACTAAGCCAACATAGTAAAGAAATCGCAATGGATTTAATCAATTTAGCTAATCATGTTCATTATCAAAATCCACAAGAATTCAATTACAATAATGAGTAAAGGTAGAGAAAACCCGATTACACCTTGGATGAGAGTAAACAGCCCCAATTCCTCTTGCTCGAATTGAATCGATATAAAAAATTGGGTAGGAATCCATAGCTCGATCTGACTTGGGAAAATCTTCTATCGATTGAAAAAAAGAGGTTTCCATAAGTGTTATTTCTTAAGTGGCCAATTTCCTAAAATCTTCTTTCTTTAGTGGCTTCAGCTTTTGAATTCGGATTATGATCGACAATACGATTTCTTCTGTTTTCTTTTGATTTTCTCTATTTTCTTTCTTTCTTAGTGTTTCTTTGCTCTGAATATTGCTCTCGATCAAAAATTAATTCTTGCATCCTCCTTGAAACCCTAAATACTTCTTACTATTTATAGAGGTATGGTTTCAAAGGAAACCCTAGAGAAAGAGATAAACTCTAGGAATTTAACGATAAACATCCCAATTATTTATTTAAAATTAAAGTAATTATCGATAAAATAGTGGTTATCCCTAAGGAAACATTTTAGAAACTGTATTCGGATGTAAAATCGTCCGAGAAAATGATGTGAAGGAGTCAAAAGCTGGTTGTCACTATATAGAGCCAATTGGCTGTAGAGAAGAAGTTCTAATGTTTTGCGATTTAGTCCCTGATTTTATAAAAATTGCAATTTTGACCCTCAATTTAATTTTTCGGATAATTAGGTCCAAATTGATTTCAAAAAGCTAATTCCAATGAGATTAATTCTTGCCATTTTGACCCCAGCCTTGAATTCATCTATCCTTCACCTTCCGACACCCGACAAAGTAGTAACTCTCATCATATAGGGTCTTTCATTTTTTTCCTCAATATCTATATCCAAAAAAGGGGTTCTAACACAAACTCTCTCTTCAACAAATATATATAAAATAATATCAAGGCTAATCATTCATATCATCACAACCTAGAATTTTTAGCCAATAATTGACCCTTAAACAAAATACCAACATCTAGGGTAGTCTCATAATAGGAAGCAATGAAAATTAAAACCTTGACATCTAAAGTTAGGAGAATGAGCATTTCTTCCAAACAATCCAAATTTTCAAAGAAAATAGAGATAAAGATTTTTCCCCTGAGCACAAAATAAATTCTCATGAAGCACAATTACTTATGTCTCTCTTTTTCTAAAGATCTATGCATATTCGAAATCGTGATGCCAACCCCTGGTTACTTAACTAGAGTCACAAATCCAAATAACTACTTATATTCTCGGGT
This sequence comes from Ricinus communis, assembly GCF_019578655.1. Classification (NCBI taxonomy): domain Eukaryota; kingdom Viridiplantae; phylum Streptophyta; class Magnoliopsida; order Malpighiales; family Euphorbiaceae; genus Ricinus; species Ricinus communis. Next base: position 17,343,542 of record NC_063256.1, on the reverse strand, counting down.
TTCCTTCAATTTATTTCTTTTCATTTCGAGTCCTTTTGACAATAGCTGAATAGAGCGAAAAACTCTTAATGCTCATAAAGATAACTAAAGTTTTAAGATATAAAAATAATGCAACATTATGAATCAAAAGTCCTAGCATGTATAACAAGTATAATTCCCAATTCAAAGCCAAATCAACTAAATCGCAATTTAATAAACAACTAACTAAATTCATTATTTTGAACTTATAAATTTGAGACAGAGGAAATCATAACAAGTAATTAAGTAAATTTAATAAGCTTAATCGGAGATTAATAATAATAAAATAAGAAAAAGACAACAAAACATTCCCCCATACTTATTGGACACATTGTCCTCGATGTGTCTATAAAAATAGAAAGAATAATAGGAAAGGAATTGTTTCCTCAGATCTAAATAGATTTTAGAATTCCGAGTCCAAAACTCTAAGGTACTTGTTCCACTAACATATGCTAAATATAATGACAACCGTAAAGATAATAAGAGATCATAATAACACACTGATGTGCGTAAAATACACACATCTAAATAGGATTTTTAAGATTGATTTTATGGACATTTGGATGTGAATTGGTCCCAACACTCACCCTCTGCGTTTGTTTGTGAGCATTAGGTCCAAAAGAAGTCAAAGGATGATAAAGGGGAGAATTGGAGCATAATTGGACGCCGAAGCTGCCGAAACAAGCTAAGTACGAGCATGAGGAAGCTGAACATGGCCGTGTTGGTTTCAACACTGGCCGTGTTCCCAACACGGGCACCAACACGGCCGTGTTGGGTGCATCAAACATCAAAGAAAAAGTAGTTCTTAGGGAGCACGGCCACAGAGAGTAACACGGCCAGGAACACCAAACCGTGTCCCCAACACGGCCAGGAACACGGCCGTGTTGGCAGCGACAAGGGGAATTAATTAAAAGAACGAAGAGAGGAAAGAAAAAAGGAGAGCGGGGGATAACATCCCAAACCCTAATATTTCTCTCTCTAAGGGTTTTCTGAGCTGGAACCAAGGGAAAAGGAGACTTGGATCAAGGTTTCAATCGGATTCCCTTCAAAGATTGAAGATTGGGCGAGGTTCGTTAATTTGTTTTCAAATCGAGCAAGAGGAACCATCTGAGGGTTTCTACCACCATACATCTGCATTAATCATAAGAAATGGTTCTTTATTCTTTTTCTTATCTTTTTTATTTGCTCTAATATTATTTTCTCTTAGAAACATGATTAGGGTTTTATCTTTGATCAGTATGATTAGATTAGGGTTTTAGAATATGCATGTTAATTGGATTTTGAATCTGATAATAAGATTTATGATTTTTTCTTAGATTTGATATTTTACCGATTAGGGTTTTAGATTTACTTAAAAGCATGATTATAGGATTAATATTTAGTTATTTGTCAATATAATTTGGTAATAAAATCTAAATTAAAATATGATTATTTGTTTTAATAACTTTCTATTAGTTTATAGGATTTTAGACTTTTTAGCAATCTAGGTTTTTTTAGCTCCTATACTTTTATTTTGTTAATCTTTTAGCTATTTTGTCTCATTCTAATTTTATTTAAATACCTATGCATGTGAAATCGCTTCTGAAGTGTGGGATTAGACTCGCAAACGAGGGAGAATCAAAGGAAAATGTCTGAAGTGCCTCTTGGACTTTAGAGCCGATCGACTAACTATAGAGCCAATTGGCTCTTCATACATAGCCGATCGACTAACCATGCTGGCCCCAAATCTTTTTCTTTTTTTTTTGGTAGTTTTTAATGCATGTTAGCTCTTATTCAGTTTTAGACCTTTCTAGTTTAGCTCTTATTCAGTTTTAGACCTTTCTAGTTCTGTAATTGTACTTGTAGGCGAGTTGTAATAGCTAGAGTTTCCTTTTCTACTTTATTTCCTTTATTATTATTTTTTGTATATTGTATATTAATCCAATACATGATTATGTGATTGATTAATTAAAATTCACCACTTAGACTTAGGGCTGAAAACTGATCCAACAAGAATCTGATAGTCTAATAAGTTAATTCACTTTAACTTTCGTATTGGGAAAAAAGAAGATGCCTCTCTAACTTTCTTCCTTTACACTGGAATCGAGATTCGGTTTGGTGTACAGTAAGGCAAATAATGGTCTCCCAAGGCACAAGGTAGCGAAATTTGTAGGGAAAATGGATACAACTCCATGAATGAGAAAAATGGAGGTCGCATTAATGTTAAAGATCTTTGGGAAAACCACTAAAAAAAGATTGAAAATGTGGGAGGACCCGCCCATTTCTTCTTTCATTTCACAAAGAAGATTTGAGTGGTAGTGGGCTTTGACATATTTAGTTAGGTTTTTAAACTTAGTTAGGGCTAAAATCACAATGAATGGGCCTTCTCATAATAAGTAGTCCAATAGGTTTAAAGGCTGGAATCCAAAGAGCATAACATGTAATTGTGCTAGAATAGGTGGGCCTCACGCATAATTAAATTATATTAATAACTTTAAATGAGGGTTAGGCTTGAATAAATGGGCTAGACTTAGGTATATTGTGTGATCTTTTGACATGCCTGTGTATAAAATGCTTGCATTTATAGGGAATATTTTATTAAACAATAAATTTAAAGATTAATATACACAAATAAGGAAGTTGGCTTCCAGATCTATCTCTGACTCTGTGCCTTAAGCTTCCATATGGAAACTGAGTAAAGCCATTCATTAGTAAAAGTGTTCCGGTAATTACCTGGGTGGCGACTCCCATCTCCGCGCTAGTCTCAATGGTTAGTTAGGGTGTTTCCAATTAGGTTAAAAAGCCTTACAATGCCGTAGTAGAAGACACTTGGGTGCGCGCCTAGAACCGCCACCCACAGCTTGTCATTTTTTTGTTTTTGATTATATTCAATTTGCTTAAGGATAAACAATTGCTCAAGTGTGGAGAAATTTGATAAGTGCTAGAAGCACTGGATTTGGAGATCTTGTTTAAAGAGGAATTTTAATATATCTCACATTAGATGTGGTCTAACATACCTAATTAGATTGAAATTACTGAAATACAAATCCTAGTTCTATTGAGATAGGGAATTCGGCTACTATAGGGTCATTAACTAAGATCCTAATTTTTATGAATGTGCTTCTTTTGCATGTTTGGACAATTCCTATTTTGAAATTTTGGCTATTTTTATTTATTTTCTTTCAATATTATTTCTTTTATACATCTTTTGCATTTTTTTGAAGTTCTCTTTTAATTGATTTTTGTTTATTATATTTTCTTATTTCTGTCTGTTTTGCTTCAAACTTTTTTGTACACTTTCAGTTACAGAATTTGCACATAACAAGCTATTTGAATTATTTTAAAGTGTGATTCACTTAAGACCATAAAAGAATTAGCTAGAGTGTTGTGACAAAAATCGAGAGAACATTGGTTTTCAGTACACACGAGTGACCAACCCCATCAATTGAGTGGAAACATGTAAGGGAGTGCTTGTGAGGTTCTCAATTTACATTTTATTTTATTTTTTTCTTTGAAGACTAGTACAAGGAGATGGAGATGATAAAGATGAGAACCAACATATATGAGGACATGGAGGCTATCATAGCACATTTCTTGGCTGGTTTGAAGAAGAAGA
>NC_063256.1:17322835-17339429 GCF_019578655.1 Ricinus communis | reverse complement strand
GCGCATTCTTGCTAGCACACTAAAGAGTGACTTCCTTGGACGCATTAAGGAAGGAATGCAGCAAGACACCTTGGCTAAGAGCATCATCAAGCTAGCGATTGAGGGTAAAACTTGACGCTTTTGGGAGAAAGATGGCCTTCTCCTCACTGTTGGCAATCGAGTCTATGTGCCGAAGTGGGGAAATCTGCAGAGAGAAATCCTAAAGGACTGCCATGACTTCTTGTGGGCTGGACACCCCGGCATGACTTGCAGGCTTGCGCTAGTCCAGCAAAGCTACTATTGGCCGCAACTCAAGGACGATGTGGAGGCCTATGTTCGAACCTGCCTTGTATGCCAACAAGACAAGGTGGAGCAACAACAGCCTGCTGGCCTTCTTGAACCTCTTCCTGTCACTGAAAGGCCTTAGGAAAGTGTCTCGATGGACTTTATCGTGGCCCTACTAAAATTCGAAGGGTTCGAAAGCATTATGGTCGTTGTGGATAGATTTAGCAAGTATGCTACTTTTATCCCTGCCCCGGCGGATTGCAAGGTAGACGAGGCAGCTCGTCTCTTCTTCAAGAATGTTGTAAAGCTGTGGGGCTTGCCGAAGAGCATAATTAGCGATGAAGACCCTCGGTTCACCGGCAAATTATGGCGAGAGCTGTTCAAGTTGCTTGGCACAGACCTCAACTTCTCCTGACTTTCATCCATGGCGGCAATGGCCGAGAGGATTAATGCCTTCTTGGAACTCCCTATGTTGTGCTTACTGATTGGGCAGCTACTTGGCCAGTTCGTACAACCTCAATGACGAGTCCACATGCAAAAGTCCCTTTGAAGTCATCATGGGACAGTAGCCATTGACGCTAAATGCTATTGCTGCTAGCTATGGAGGAGCCAACCCTTCTGCCTATAAATTTACGAGGGAATGGCACGAAGAGGCAGACATCACAAGGGCATGCCTCGACAAGGCAGCAAAGCACATGAAGAAGTAGGCTGACGTGAAGAGACGCCCCAAGGATTATAGCGCTGGCGACTTGGTGATGGTGAAGCTACTGCCTAATCAGCTCAAGTCCCTTCGCCAAGTGCACAAAGGCTTGGCAAGGTGATATCAAGGCCCGTTCCCAATTGTGAAGCATGTTTGTGCTACTGCCTCCCAGCTCTATTGCCCTCAAGGTTAAAAATCCACAACGTCTTCCATGTGAGTATGCTTAAGCCATACCACGAAGATAAGGAAGACCCTAGCCGTGGCCAATATAAAAGAGCTCCAACAGCCGTTGTCACAGAATTTGACAAGGAAATGGAATGTATCCTTGCGGGTAGAGTGATAAGACGAGGAGGAGTTCCCAACTACACTGAATACTTGGTGAAGTCGAAAACTCTGCCTGACACCGAGGTTACATGGGAACGTGAATATTTGCTATGGCAATTCCCCGAGCACATCCAAAATTACAAGGCTCAAGGCGCGATGAGGACGTCGCGAGATTGAGTGGGGGAGGGTGTCACAGCCTGCCTCATCTTGGGCGAAGCAAGGCCTGTCCATGGGCAGATATGTGCCCAACATGTGCCAAGAGTGGGCTGCTGCTGCCTAGCCCAAGTGTGCTACCTAAGAAGCCAATGAAAGACACTAGAAGGTGTTAGAATGCTGCAAGGCTGTGTGCCTGCCAAGCCAAGCTAAGAAGCTACCTAGAAGCTTCCCATGAAGGAGTAAGGAAGGTTGCCTTCCAGAAAATTCCCTTGCTTTGTAAATAGAGTAGCTTACTAAGGAAGCCATGTACATGTGATGTTTGTAGAAAGCTCTAGATGAACTAATCCTAGCCACGTGTTAAGGAGGTGGAAAGCCTATATAAAGGCCACCCCATATACTTGTAAAGAAGGTTGGAAACATCAACAAAGCTCTCCATACTTTTAAGCTCAAGTGTTCCTAACTCTCTACTCTACTCTAGTCCTAAACCCTTGCTGCCTACTTGGCTCACCTAAAATCCCTTCCAACTCACATCTAGGCATACTTAATTCGACTTTGACAAGCAAGCTAACTAAGTGCCGTGCGACTTCGCTAACCTCTAAGCCTAAGTTTCATGACGCCAGGCTCCCCAGCCTCCGTAGGAGGGTGAGGCATACTGCACCCCCCCTAAAGAGGCTAAGAAGCATGTTGAAGTTTGTCAGGAGGAGACATCACTATGTTCCACCCATCACACTCCCCCTTAAAAAATTCATTTCAAGGAATTTTAATTTGAATTTTTGCACATATGTTAAGAATAATATAATATACCACCAGAAAAATTTTAAAAATTTTTTTAGCACATTTAGTATTTCTTTTATTTTTTAAATATTAAAAATTGAGAAATTCATAAAAAATAGAATTTACATCAAAAAATCACCATCTTTTATGGAGGGCGCTTCAAAATATGTCAAAATTATTAGAGTTATCATTGGTACATTTTTTTTAAAAGTGCATGCTCAACTTGTGAGATATTGGCTTAGAAGGCTACTTCGCAGGTGGTGATCGGGCTACAATAGACAACCAAGTAGCAAACTTAGCATTCAATGATCCTCTTGATTCCATAAGAATTTTACAACCTTTTTAGGCTCCCTAGAACATATTGGGGCTGATAGATTGTTAGGAAAAGGCTATGGAGGCATCAAATGTGGTGGTGGTGGAGTGCCGCAGCACAGGCCCGAAAACTAGCGAATAGAGGTTCACTGTATTTGATTTCACCATGTGAGGTTCACGGTAGAGGATTCTTGCCCCGTAGTCAGCACAACAACGCATGATGGGCGCAAGGATGCTGCGCCAGCGGGCCGCGCTGCGGATGCCTACCAGCGCCTATGCTATCTTTGCGAGGATGTCTTTAGCGGGCGATGGGCGTCTTTGCTCGGCAAATGGGGGGCACGAGGATTCCTCCTGGCGGCGGGCAGGCGGCTCGCTAGTAGTGGCTGGCCGGCGTGTGAGGATTCTCGCCAACGGGCCCGATAGGTGCATTGTCTCAGCAATGCGGGGCTAGCACGCGAGGATTTTATGCCAATGGGCCCGTGCATGCGAGCTAGCTGGCGGGCATGCAATGCTACTTGCTAGCGGGCCCATCAAGATTTATCGGCGACGTAGCTCGGGCTTGTCAGTATTTTTCGGTGACGCAGTATGGGCGAAGGAAAGTATCGAAGCGAAGTTGCTTGCTTAAGGACCTTTATGCCGAATATAGTCAAAATTATGCACTTTTTGGCTGGGAGCACACCCCCCATGACATTGCACGTGATTCTTAGTCTGAATGATTTTTTGGGTTGTGATGTGGTTCCTCGAGAAATTTTCAAAGGAACAGGTTCCATAGAGTTCACATTTCTTTAGACCCAAAGACTCAAACCAGATTTAAGCTCAAAAGGAACTGGTTAATCCAATAATTTATCAAAAGCCAATGATAAATCCACTGATAGCAAATACAAATGAATTAAACACAATTTAATTAGAATGAGAGATGGATCAGTGATGTAGATGATTCTATGCATATTTATTAACTGTTTATCAGGTCGTTTATTCATGTATTTGAGCAATATTTATTCCTGTTTGATCGCACTTTGGTATGTTTCTGAGTTTTTCAGGTTTTCGGACTCCTTGATGGGAAACTGATTGATTTCCGAGCAAAAACCAAGCTATATGGATGATTTACGCATATTAGATGTTTATCGGATTCGATTCCTTATTGGCACGTAATTCGAAGCTTTTGCACGGCCAGTTGCACGGTGGTGCATATTTGCATGGCCTCCCTTGCTTGTTGCACCGGCCGTGGCATGGGTCGTGGCACGAGCTATGGCTCTTCTGCCTATAAGTAGGCGCACGCAAAATGAGACAGGGTTCCGCTTATGATTTCTGGATTTCTCTACGTGCGCGACCCCCTACTTTTACACCTCTCTTGTTGACATTTTGGGACACCAACGTCATTTCAAAGGATTGATTTGGAAGATTCAAGCAAAGATTAAAGGTTCTATACGATTGATCAAGACATCCGAGATCCATACTTGAGTGTGGTTTTAGAGTTGGCTTGCGACATTTCCACTCTGATTCGAGAGAAGAGGGGTTACATCTTCCATTTCCTTTTCTATTGTTTATTTCCTTTTGTATTTGTTCTTTTCATTATGAGTAGCTAGGGATGCCGAACCCATTGGGGTTCACCTTTGTTGATGGATTGTGCTTAGTTATTAGATTTATTATTGCCATTCTTGTAATCTTCTTGTGGTTTAGTAATAAAGTTTGATTCAATTAATTTGAGACATTGAATTAATTGTCTTTTAGGTTGTTTCTTGACATTGAGAAATGCTTGTTACAACTGGAATTTGAACAGTAAGAACTGGTAGTTAACACTTAGAGATAAGGTTAATTTACTCGCCCGATTAAGAATTAACAAGTTTTAATAGTTCTAAATCACGCTTAATGCTAATCTGTAATAATCTGATAGGAAAAGATTCCATTAGGTTAGTGCAGGTTTAGGAACTCGGTGAGCTCGAGAGGCAGAGTTCGATTCGAGACCCAAACGCGAGTAAGCAAGATTGGTAATTTATAAAATCAACCTTAGAATTCCATCACTTAGATCCCCTTTAGGTTTGTTTCCCTTGTTGCGATTGTCTTTCGATTGTTAGTTGATGTTCATTCATTTATTTGCATTCATAGTCATTAGTTAATTAATTTAGACTTCTCACACCTTATTTCATACTAGATAACATAGCGAACAGCAGTAACTTTAGGTTCACCCGATCTCTAGGGATACGACCTTGATACTCACTAGTGCTAGGCCGCATCGATAGGTTTACTGCCTTAGATGTAGGTTGCATTAGTAGCCCATCAAGTTTTTGGCGCCGTTGCTGGGGATAAGCAACGGTGAATGATGTGCATAGAATACACACATCTAGATAGGGTTTTTAGGGCTGATTTCATGTATATTTGGATGTGAATTGGTCCCAATACTCACCACAATAAATCATTTGTATGCATTAGGCCTAAAAAAAGTCAAAGAGTGATAAAGGGAAGAATTGGAGCAGAATTGGACGTCAAAGTTGCTGAAACAAATCAAGTTCGCGAATGAGGAGGCCAAACACGGTCGTGTTCGTTTTAACAGTGGCCGTGTTCCTAACACATTCTGAAAAGCAAGCCGTGTTCCCAACACGGGCACCAAACGGGCCTTGTTGGGTGCATTTGACAATAGGAAAACGAAGCGTTAAGGAGCACGACCAGAGAGACTAACATGGCCATTAGCATGGGGCCGTGTTCCCAACATGCCCACCAATACCAAGCCGTGTTCCCAACACGGGCATCAACAAGGCCATGTTCGCGGCAGCTGGAAAAATTAATTAAAAGAAAGAAAAGAGGGAAACAAAAAAAAAGGGGGGAGGACGTCCTAAACTCTATTCTTTCTCTCTCTAAGGGTTTTCTGAGCTAGAACTAAGGAAAAAGGAGACTTGGACGAAGGTTTCAATTGGATTCTCTTCGAAGATTAAAAATTGGGTGAGGTTCGTTAATTGGTTTCAATTCGAGCAAGAGGAATAAGAATTGATTCATGATTGGGCAAGAGGAATTGAATACATTTACTCTCATCCAAGGGTGTATTCGGGCTTCTACCCTCTACTCATTGTTGTAATTGAATTCTTGTGGGTTTTGATAATGAACATGATTAGCTAAACTTGTTAACCCATTGGGGGTTCTTTATCTAGGGATTTTTGTACTTAACCTTTGAATTGAATGTCTTGATTTTCAATATTTTTTGCAATGGAAGTGCTTATTGATTTGTTCTTCATATCTTGTTGAATGATTTTTGGAATTTGAATATTCTTGAGAAAGACATTTAGGTTTGGATTGTCCTTTATAACCTAGAATTGAATTAAATACAGAGATAGAGTGTTCGTTCTACCAAATTGAGAATTAACAACTCTCAATAGTTTTAAATGGTACATAATGCTAATTTGGATAATTAGAGTTAGGAAGAGATTTCAACCTAATTAATCTAAGTTAAGATGTTAATGTCCTTGAGAAAGGCGTTAATTGCGTAGAGATTTTCCCAAGGAAATTGAATTCAATCAATCAATTCCATCTTTAGTCTCCATTCCACAGAGACAAGAATTCCCGAGGATGATTCCTTAACTTGAATTAATCCTTCCCTAGTAGCCATAGTTAGACTACAATTAGAGTAGCTATTAGTTAATTTAGGAATTATTCATCATTCATTTTAGGCTAATATAACAGAGAACAAAGGAGTAACTCTAGGCTTTCACTTTCCCGAGGAATACGAGCTTGATACTTGATGTGTGTAAAATATACACATCTAAATGGGGTTTTAAGATTGATTTTATGGACATTTGGATGTGAATTGGTCCCAACACTCACCATATGTGTCATTTGTGTGCATTAGGTCTAAAAGAAGTCAAAGGATGATAAAGAGAAGAATTGGAGCATAATTGGGCCTTGAAGCTACCGAAACAAGGCCGAGTCGAGCAGAGGAAGTTGAACATGGCCGTGTTGGTTTCAAAACCGGCCGTGTTGGTGCATCAACTATCAAAAGCAGAAGTTTGAGGATCCTTGCCAGAGAGTAACACGGGCATCAACACCGGCTCATGTTGGGAACACGACCACCAACACGGCCCGTGTTGGCGGTGACGGGGAATTAGTTAAAAGAAAGAAGAGAGGAAATCAAAGAAGGAGGCCGGGGAGAGCGTCTTAAAACCCTAATATTTCTCTCTCTAAGGGTTTTCCGAGCTGGAATCAAGGAAAGGAGACTTGGATCAAGGTTTCATGATTCCTTCAAAGATTGAAGATTTGGCGAGTTCGTTGATTGGTTTTCAAATCGAGCAAGAGGAACAAGAATCGATTCAATTAGAGCAAAAGGATTTAGAAATTTACTCGTCAAGGGTGTAATCGGGTTTCTCTACCTTTGCTTATTTTTGTAATTGAATTCTTGTGTATTTTGATAATGAACATGATTAGCTAGATTGATTAAATCCATTGGGATTTCTTTACTATGTTGGCTTGATATTATATTGTTGGATTGTTTGGGTTAGTTTTGTATTCTTCTTGCTTTCAGTATTAATAAGATAATCATTATTCATGAGACGTTGTGAATTGTGTGTTTAGATTGCTTTGTGTGATTGAGAAGTCCATTTGGCATTTGGAATTTTGAATAGCAAGAACTAGTTAATAATCGCTTAGAGATAAGGATAATTAACTAGTCGGATTAAGAATTAACAAAGCTTAATAGAGGCGGATTAAAGCCTAATGCTAATTTAAGAATCAATCGTTAGGAAGAGATTCCAACTTTAGGTTATTAGATTTAGGAATTTGGTTATCGAGAGAGAAACCGAATTCGGTTAAGAATAAATCCACAGGTAGCATAATTAGACTCAACAATCCTTTATCTTTTGTTTGATTGCCAATTAGTTTAGGTTCCCTTTGTGTTTGCTCTCTTGCCTTAGTTATTTTAGTTATCAATTACTCTTGCATCTCCCTTAGAACTTAGGACTGTAGCTATTAGTTAGTTTAGAAAGTATTCATCACTCATTTTAGGTTAATATAACAAAGAACAAAGGAGTAACTCGGGCTTTCACTTTCTTTGAAGAATCGACCTTGATACTCGCCATCGGTGCTGGGGCGCATCGATAGGTACACTTGCCTTAGATTGTAGCTAACACATTTAGCAAACATCAAGTTCTTTTCCTTGATACTTGCCATTAGTGCTAGACTACATCGATAGGTAAACTACCTTAGATTGTAGCTAACACATTTAGCAAACATCAAGTTTTGGCTGGCAGATTTAGAATGTTTAAAAACTAGAGTAAAATTTGCTATTTATTAATTTAGCCATTTCTTTTTTAATTTTCATTTATATTTATTTCTGTTTTGTTTGTACATATTTGTTTAGTTAAGTTTATGATTCAGATAGTGGATGATAAGGAGGTTCAATGCTGAACTCTTTGTATGACACGTTGGAAAATGGGATCAGGAACCAAGAGAGTGCTAAAAATTGGGATACCCATACATCTTTAGAAGCTCGGTGGAATCGTTTTATGAGACTCGATTAACTCTCCACTCCTATCCTTTCATCTCGAGTTTTTTGTGAATTTTGTTGTGGTTTACATCTGAGTAATGATTGTCCATGGTATAGTGATGTTGTTCATTGTTCTTATAACTATGAGCGAATTGAATTCTCAGGAAGTTGGCCAAATGACTCGTATGGAAGCATCTATAATCAAGAGTGGAGCACTCATTCACCCTTTGGATGGAGCTTAGATGGCCCGGAACCACGGAATCTCGGCAACCACATGTTGACCTAATCTTGCACCTTCAACTCAAGATGAAGAGTTAGTGTTGGAGGAGGCCGATGATGAGGTTCATTACAAGTCTTGATGATAGATTCCAATAAATAGAGAGGGTACTTGAAAGTCAACAAGCCTCCATTAAGAACATAGAGCATCAAGTAGGCTTCATCTTCAAGTTACTAGGCCGAAGAGCAATTGGGAACTCCATCAAGCTCACGAATCAGGAACACTTGGCGCGCTGCGTTCGGTGAGAATTTTCTGGTTTATCTACAATGTTTGACGATGATGTACTGTGCGGGACGATTTCTTGAACATGGAGATGGAACCCGGAAAGGAAGAGGCGAACATGATTCCCTTGAAAGACTATCAGCGAGCGTCTGATTGATGATCTTTGAGTTGTAGTTAGAGGAATTTTGGTGGATTTTCCACAAGTCCCTTCGATGATGGAAGATGAGCATGAGTTATCCAATGAAGAAGTCTTGGAGGAGCTCGAGTTTCTTTTAGCAAGTGAACCAAGCCAAGGGTGAGAAAACCATCGACACTCCGAAGATATTGCCCAACCATCGATCCTTCCAATTGTTGAAACTCCGACTTTCAAATTGGAAGAGCCCTAGAAACATCATGACCACGTTTAATTATATGAGGAGCGAGTTTTGCCCATCATATTGGAAGCTTGCTTGACAGTTGGGAAGAGGAAGTTGACGATTATCCCTTTAAGCGGATACTTGAAGCCATTTGCTCGGAAGAAGGATGGATGGTCATCAATCCCCACCGTTTGCTTTTCACCATGAGTCCAGCTAAGAAGAGTCATCACATCAAAAAGAAGCGCTTTTGGGAGGCACCCCAAATTCTATTTTTCAATTTGAATACTTTACCCTTTCATTGTGAACTTAGTTGATTAGGTTTTACAGTTTGTTTTTGGTAAGTTTTATTTATGTTGAGTGTATGAGTTGAGGACTTATTGGTTGTGCAGGTGAGAAAGAGTGAGAAAGTGCTGGGAGTCGCAACTTTTGCATTTCTGGAGATCAACACGAGCGTGTTCAAGACCATGTTCATTAACACGGCCCGTGTTCTAATTGAAGAAAATCAAATTAAGATGAACACGTTGACAGTAGGCCACACGGGCATTTATGCCTGACCGTGTCTCCAACACGTTCCCATGTTCCATAAACACGGGCGTGTTCTCAGAAGTGGTAAGTCAGCACGTTTTAATTCGCTTAACACGGCCCGATATCCGGACCGTGTTCATGAACACGGCCCCTGTTGGTGAACACGGGCTTGTTCCGTACACTGCCTATATATGCCACTTCATTTCGAAATGGCTAAAAATTTTGCTCTCCTTTTAGTTTTAGCAATTCTCTCCTCTCTTACTCTCTCACTTCTTATTTCTCATCTCGAAAGCTTTGGATATGGCGTTTGTCAAGTAAGTACCCTCCAACTTCATTTTCTGTTATTTTATTTTGATATTAGTTTGAATTTATGTTTTCTTTGTGTTCGAATTTGTGTTTCAATTTTTTATTATAGTTTAATTCATTATTTTTTTATTTGGTGCATGCATTTACATTCATGTTTGAGCTTAATTTTCTTTTGTTTTCTTTAATTTAGTTTAGATACTTAACTTGCTCATATGTTCCGTTTTTCTTTTCTACCATTATTCATGATTGTGATTAATTCTTTATTTTTCTCTTTATTATTATTGTTGGCAGTTAAACAATAGGCTCTGTCATTTATAGTGGACTCTGTTGTATCTATTTTATATTAGCATGTTGGTTTGCCTTGTGATGGCGAAGTTAAACTCCATGTGGATAAATTGAAAATTTAAATGGTTAGAATTGGTTGGTAGTATTGTGGATTGAATTTTCTTTGCAGGACATTGAGCGGTTTAATTTTATCAAGTTAAATCATTCGGTTTGTCCCTTTTATGCCGTTATCTTTTGAATTTTGTTGATCCTTAGTACTAAAAATTTCTTTTTCAGGTACCATGTCTACGGACGAGGATCGGGAGTTTACAAGAGGAGGCGGGCCGATGGCTCCTCTTCCTCTCAATCGTCAAGCACCCGACTAGTTCGGGCCAAATTAGACCACTAGCGGCCATCGATTCGTACTTTTCCAAGGGCGAGCCCACCTTTGAGCGGTATGTCGATGGATGAGGCACAAGATTTGGGAAAGAGGCGTAGGATAGGTAGCGGCCTCTGAGGCCGTCGGACTTGCAGTGCGATCCGTCGATATCTTGAGACGCCCCATTTGACATTTCTTTGAGATAGTTGAACTAACATATAGGGAGTTGGTATGGGTTTGCCGTACTTTCTTCTGCGGAGCGATTGCGGGACTTCCAACAATCGGATGCGATCGATTTCGGACTAGCGGAAGCGATCTTTCAAGATGAGTGTCTGACGGTTTGGGGTACACTTGGGCTTGTGGACTAACGAGGATATCCACGGGAGGTTTATAGTCGTTGTATACACACGCTGGTGTATCATATCCATGATGTGGGCTGAGATTCGATGACACTTGAGGGTTACAATGCCGGTCAGTCCAAGGCGTCTAACTTGCACGAGGGCTGCGGTACTTACATGCATTCTTTGGCTAGGACCATCAATGGTAGGGGAGATAACGGTGGTGTAGTTACCCGGTAGGACTGTTTATACTTTCGGCATGGACCAGCACCGGTCCGTCGACATGGGGTACTTATTGGCCGGATAGATCGGTGCCTTCTACAACAACTCAAAGAAGGTATTTTTGTTTTGGGACTTACATTACTCGACTAGCTAGGAGCTTAGGAGTTTTGGAGCAAGCGATACCACATTTGACAAAGTTTGGGGGTGATGGAGATGTTGGGACTTCCCCGGATGGTTAGTATGGGGATGGTGATTCATAGGCGGTCCGGCTAGGACCGAGTATATAATGAGGAATGCTCTTTATTTTCGGAGAGGCGACACCTTACGAGCCCATGGTACACAGGATGTCCCACCTTCTTGATATTCCGAGTCTTCCTCCAGACCGTCTACTTGGCTCATACGGTTCTTCATCAAATTTGTTTTAGGAGTCTCCCAATTGAGTTTAGAGAGCGGCTTAGAGTGCGAGAGGTTGGCGGGAGGAGCGGCAACATTTCATTCGACAAGAGGCTTTTCAGCGGGACCTTTTACGGTGGTGAGTTTGGAGCGGATGATGGCTCGATTTGAGAGAGAGGGCTATGCTTGAGCCACGATTGGCGAGGAGGTAGGTTAGAAGCCTCTACGGCCAATGATATTTTACTACAGACTTTGCACACTGTCCACGAGCCGGGTTCGAGGCGAGCCATTTGACATCCCTCAGCGGATGATCCGGTGACCCTCCTACAGTGAGCACCCTTCAACTGACGGCGACAAGCATCCTATTGACATTGCTCCTGCTGATCCACCGGCTCACGCATGTGACACTTAGATCCTCGGAAGCGTACTCCTCCACCACCGAGACCGGCCAGTATACGGTATACCTCTGGTGCACCTCTTTTCACTCCGGGAGCTATAGTCGGGCCGGTATTAGTTCTTTTCCTTTTCATTTCTTATATTTTGTACACTTGAGGACAATGTGTCCTTGAGTGTGGGGTGGTGATATTAATATACACTTGCTTTCATGTTTTATTGCTTTGTATATGAAATTCATATCCTTTTCTAGTGTATATATCGCATTTCATTTATCCCATCTCAGTTATTTGTTTATTCTTTGTGCAATTTTTTGTAAAATTTTGAAAATTTTTCACTTTGTTTCGATGCTCTTACTGTTGACTTGCTTTTGAAATCCTGTTTATGTCCATGTGATCAGGTAAAACCGATAATGTTGAGTTTTGCGGAAGAATGTAAGATAATTAGTTTGAGTTTTGTACTAAGTTGCTTTGGTTTATTTAATTCTGTTTTGGTTATTTTTGTTTGGAACCTACTCAAAAGCACACTTGTGAGAAATTGAGCCTAAATTGTAAGCATACACTTTATATGCTTGTATTTATTTCTTATTGAGAGTGCCAATTACTGTCTTTACTTTTAGAACTTGCTCGGTAATGCTTATGAGGGCCACAAGGAGAGTTTAACACTTTGGTATGATAGAGGCACTTAGGTTATTCATTCTAGCCAAATAGCCTTCATTCATTTATTGATTCTGTAGATAACCCCTTCTTTCACCATTTCTTTTATCATATTCCATTACCACTTAGTTTTATTCTGCTTTGGGTTATGATTTTGCACATCAGTTGTTTTTATTGGGAATTTTTGTCTTGGGAATAGCTTTGGAATCTTGTAGCGACTTACTTGATCCAAAAGAAATTCACTTTATTATGTGAATGTTCTTCCCTTATGAAAAAGAAAAAATAAAAAAAAAGAAAGAAGAAAAATATATAAAAAGAAAAATAAGAGAGAAAGGTGATGAAAAGAAAGGAAGTAAGTGAGCTAAACATTTTAACTTGATTCCTATTTCCCACCTTGGACTACTATCCATTGTTTACCCGCATGATTATTGTGACTTGTGTGCATGTCATCTATTTCATTGTAGAACACCATAGGTTCAACATCTTATCAAATTTACCTACCCTACCTAATCCCCATTACAACCCTTATAAAGACCTCTTGACATGGTTGTTGACTCTCCATAAGTGGTAGGATTAGGATTTAAGAGCAAGCATATAGTAAATGAGGTATGGTTGATGCATTAAGCGATTAAACACTACCCTTTAAACACTTTGAGTGACTTAGAGTGAATCTGGTGAGGAGTTGGTTCTGAATAATTTTGTTGAGACAGTATTTTACGAAGTATTGGCATCTTGGTTGTGATACTTGAATTGATTGCCGTTTCTTTTTGTTTGACTTACGCTTGTTAAGGATAGGTGCAAGAGCTCTCTAGCTTGTCCGCTCGGTTTAAGTATTGTTCCTTAGTGGTTTATTTTACTTATTTTACTTTTGATTGCTTGAGGCCAAGCAATGAGCTAAGTATGGGGTTATTTGATGTATGTAAAATACACACATCTAAATGGGGTTTTAAGATTGATTTTATGGACATTTGGATGTGAATTGGTCCTGACACTCACCATATCACGTCTTTTTGTGTGCATTAGGTCCAAAAGAAGTCAAAGGATGATAAAGAGAAGAATTATAGCATAATTGGATGTCGAGCTGCGAAACAAGCTAAATGCGAGCAGAGGGAAGGCCGAACATGGCCGTGTTGGTTTTAACGGGTTCAACATGGCCGTGTTCCCAACACGTTCACCAACCTGGCCGTGTTGGTGCATCAAACATCAAAGAAACGAAGTTTTAGGGAGCACGGCCATAGAGAGTAACACGGGCATCAACACCAGCCCGGGTTGGGAACACGGCCGTCAACACGGCCGTGTTGGCGGTGACAGGAGGAATTAGTTAAAAGAAAGAAGAGAGGGAAGAAAAAGAGGGAGCGGGGGAGAATGTCCCAAACCCTAATATTTCTCTCTCTAAGGGTTTTCTGTTTGGAACCAAGGGAAAAGGAGACTTGGATCAAGGTTTTAAGCGGATTCCCTTGATTGAAGATTAGGCGAGGTTCGTTGATTAGTTTTCAAATCGAACAAGAGGAACAAGAATCGATTCAATTGGAGCAAAAGGATTTGGGGGCTGTTTACTCTCATCCAAGGGTGTGTCGGGTTTTCTCTACCTTTACTTATTGTTGTAATTGAATTCTTGTGTATTTTAATAATGAACATGATTAGCTAGATTGATTAAATCCATTGGGATTTCTTTACTATGTTGGCTTGATATTATATTGTTGGATTGTTGGGTTAGTTTTGTATTCTTCTTGCTTTCGGTATTAATAAGATAATCATTATCCATCGGACGTTGTGAATTGTGTGTTTACATTGCTTTGTGTGATTGAGAAGTCCATTTGGCATTTAAAATTTTGAATAGTAGGCGGTTAATAATCACTTAGAGATAAGGATAATTAACTAGCCGGATTAAGAATTAACAAAGCTTAATAGAGGCGGATTAAAGCTTAATGCTAATTTAAGAATCAATCGTTAGGAAGAGATTCCAACTTTAGGTTATTAGATTCTGAATTCGGTTATCGAGAGAGAAGCCGAATTCGGTTAAAATAAATCCTTGGTAGCATAATTAGACTCAACAATCCTTTATCTTTTGTTTGATTGCCAACTAGTTTAGGTTTCCTTTGTGTTTGCTCTCTTACCCTAGTTATTTTAGTTATCAATTACTCTTGCATCTCCCTTAGAACTTAGATTGTAGCTATTAGTTAGTTTAGAAAGTATTCATCACTCATTTTAGGTTAATATAACAAAGAACAAAGGAGTAACTCGGGCTTTCACTTTCTTGGGGAATCGACCTTGATACTCGCCATTAGTGCTAGGCGCATGATAGGTACAACTGCCTTAGATTGTAGCTAACACATTTAGCAAACATCAAGTTCTTTTCCTTGATACTTGCCATTAGTGCTAGACTACATCGATGGGTAAACTGCCTTAGATAGTAGGCTTGCATAGATAGCAACCATCAAGTTTTTAGCCCGATTCTTTGGGGAATGTTTGAAAACTATAGCGAAATTTGCTATTTGTTACTTTAACCAAACTTTTTATTTTTATTTTTATTTTTATTTTTTATATTTTTATTTTATTTTATTTTATTTTATTTTTGTACATATTTATTTAGTTCAAGTTTATGATTCGGGTAGTGAATGATAAGGAGGTTCAATGCTAAATTCAAACTCTTTGTATGACGCGTTAGAGAATGGGATCGAAAACCAAGAGAGTGCTAAAAATTGGGACATCCATGCGGCCTTAGGAGCTCGAGTGGAATCGTTTTGCGGGGCTACGATCAACTCTTCACTCCTATCCTTTCATCTCAAGATTTTTATGAAATTTATTATGGTTTACATTTGAGTAATGATTGTCCATTGTGTAGTGATTTTGCTCATTGTTCTTATAACTTTGGGCAGGGTGAACTATCACGGGAAGGCCCCGGCTAAATAACTCGTATGAAAGCACCTACAATCAAGAATATAGCACTCATTCACCCTTTGGATGGAGCTTAGATGGACAACAACCACTAGGATCTCAGCAACCATATCAGCAGCCTAATCTTGCACATTTAACTCAAGATGAAGAGTTAGTGTCGGAGGAGGCGATGATGAGGTTCTTACAAGTCTTGAGGATAGATTCCAACAACCGGAGAGGGTACTTGAAGGTCAACAAGCCTCGATTGAGAACATCTGACATCAAGAAGGCTTGATCTTCAAGTTACTAGGCGAAGAGCAATTGGGAACTCCATCAAGCGCTCTTTGAATCAGGAACATTTGAGTCGTCACTTTGCTTTCGGGTGAGAATTTTCTGGTTTATCTACTATGTTTGACGATGATGCTTATGTGTAGGACGACTCCTTGAACATAGAGATAGAACCGAGGAAAGGAAGAGGCAAACATGATTCCTCTGAAAGACTACCAACGGGGAATGTATAGTTGATGATCTTTGAGTTGTAGTTAGAGGAATTTTTGGTGGATTTTCAAAAGTCCCTTGATGATGGAAGATGAGCACGAGTTATCCAATGAAGAAGTCTTGAAGGAGCTCGAGTTTCTTCCGGCAAGTGAACCAAGCCAAGGTGGAAAACCATCGACATTTCGGAAGAAATTGCCCAACCATCAATCCTTCCAATTGGTGAAACTCCGACTTTCAAATTGGAAGAGCCCTGAAACATCATGACTACGTGCAAATATATGAGGAGGCGAGTTTGGCCATCATCTTTGGCGACTTGCTTGGCCGTCGGGAAGAGGAATTTGACGATTAGTCCTCTAAGTGGATACTTGAAACCATTTGCTTGGAAGAAGGATGGATGGTCATCAATCCCACCATTTGCTTTTCACCATGAGTCCAAATTTAAGAAGACTTATCACATAAAAAAGAAAGCGCTTTTGGGAGGCACCCTAATTTTTATCTTTAATTTCTAATATTTTAACCGTTTGTTTTGAAACATTTTATTAGTTTTAGTTTTCATATTTTATTTAATTTTTTTCGGTTTGATTTTAATTCTTTATTTTATTAATTGCGACTTCTCACAGGGGCCTTGCTGAATTTCTACTACACCAACCTCGGTGATCGAGGCGGTCCCTAGATTTTTTATTTTGCATTTATTTACTTTATTTCTTATATACATGTCATGCATTTGGATTGCATTGCCTTTGTTTCTCTTAGATGAGCATTACCATGTGGGGTATCCATAACATGTTACACTAGGAATGATGTGTCCTTCAAGTGTGGGGTAGGTGATATTTATATACACTTGTTTTCTTGTATTTTGTTTATCTTTTAGCTTTATTACCTTGTGTGTTT